>NC_048279.1:21364695-21654548 GCF_009762535.1 Notolabrus celidotus
TACAGTGTGTGCCGATAGAGAGATTAGCTACGTAGATCAAAGACATTTTTTGAACCAGGCTGTAAACATGTTTATTAATGCTGCAAAGATCGTCTTTTTTGATTTGGTGTCTATGTGGTTTCCTGTGTTTCTGCAGCCAGCCTCAAGCGGATTCTCAATGAATTGCAGTTTATAACACTTCTTCATGGGCTTCATAGTTTGAAACCGGTGGTTGCCGCTTGGTCTTAAATTGTTCAGTAGAATAGAAAACCCTTCATATTAAGTATATTTAGTGTTTTCTTGTAAAGTTAATTTGAATATTCAAACATTACTCCCAAATCAGTTCAGAACAACAATAGATCATCAGCAAATAGATTGATTTGCCTCAACTAATGTCTTTACATTTTGAATCTAGTCTGAATTTCTTTCAACAAGCAGTTCAGCAAGTCTTCGAAATCCCCATTTCACCTCTAAAGGTACAATATGGCTTCTATCGACCAATGAAAGCAGTGGGTGGATGCCTGTCTCAGGAGGGCTCATTAAATTCAATTTTGTCTTGTTGACACAGAATAACAACAAAGTATCTTTCTGTGTCATTTCAAACATCACTCCGATTGAAGTTGATTGTAATAGAGCTCTTTTATGCAGAACAGCTATTCAAAGAGTGTTGCAGTGCAGAGGTTTTGATCGCACATAATGATGGCACTAAATCATTGTATCACTCCTGTGTAGTGAAAGTTATTGGTTCAGCCAATCAGTAGAGAGATCACCCAGTGGAAGGGCCAATCCCCATGTGTGCTTGCTAGGGACCTGGTATTGTTTGTTTGTTGAGGAGCAAGAGACAGGGAGAGGAAGAAAGAGAGTTAAGATAACAGCAGGTTAGATTGATAGAGGCAATGTGGAAAACATAGCAATTGAGTGCGGTGTATTTCATTCTTGTCCTAGGAAGGTGTCTGGTGGTGTGTTGCTCTGGTTCAATATGAAAAGATTCAGTGACAGTTGGGGAAGAGACAGAGAGAAAAATTGGCCAAGAAGGACTCCCGGCTTCTTCCACAATTATTAGGGCTTGGTTTTAAATTTGGTTTCACTGCTTCCATGAAGGACTGTTAGTCTCCAAATCATAGTTTTTCAATCTTCTTTTTCTTCTTTGTAATTGCAGTGGTTTAGGAAGTATAATTGCTGCAGTCATTCATCTTTCCTTATTTTATTGTTTTGCTCTGTTTACCCACAACTCAGTAGATACATGAGTAAACAGAGCACCTCTTCTTCAGGACCAACCAGTGCTTGGTGATGAACTTGACTTGTGATTTGTCCTGGTGAAGTCAACTGGACACCCATCTTGTCATGCCACGGAGTACTGTGAATGAGAGGGCTTTGACTATTGGGTCACAAAGAAAGTGACCTCACAGAAATTGAAAATGTGGATGGCCATACCTTTAACGAATCAACAAGTCCAATACAAGCTTTGCAATGTTTTTTTTTTTGGCAGTTTACAGTTTTCAATACTAACTTCTGGTAGAATTGGGAATCTAAGTTGCATCAATGAAAAGAAATTCAGTCCACTTTGGGGAGCCTCCCAGAAAGAAAGAAGTTTTATAACCATCTTTATTAGGGGTGGGAATCGAAAACCGGATCCGACTTAGAACCAGTTCCAATTGATCAATTCAATTCCATCAATTGTACACCTCAAAAGTTATCGATTCTTCTTAACGATTCATTTCCCAGCACAACGTCACTTCACGTCGCGGTACGTTGCATTACGTCACACACTCTGCGATGCAGAACTCCTTCAACCATCAGGAAATTCTCCAAATTGAAATTATTTTCCTCCAGGCTCCAGGAGCCTCGTCCGGACTCTTGCGGACGAAAATGAGGCACGAGAGTGGGTAAAATACCTCCGTGATGACCCCTGGATGAAAAGCGTTTTTTCTCTCCAAATTCAAAATCTTTTCAAGGGGCCACGTCCGGACTCACACGGACGAAAATGAGGTCCACCTATAGTACAGTATGTTCAAGTTGAATATGTTCATGTTCAGTCTTGTGCAGACATCATTTTGGAAAAAATGAAATGGTTCCTTTTGGTGCGGAAGACTGTGTAGAACTACTTTTTTTCTCCCTTAAAAAAAATACTCAGAAATCATTAGGAGAATTGATAAGGAATTGGATTGAAAAGCAGAATCGACACTGACATTGATCAAATCTTATCAATTCCCACCCCTAATCTTTATGATGACTCCCATTGTGTGCTCAGCAAAGTCCACAGTAGCGCTGGTTTTGCCATGTGGAGTTTGCACTGCTAGCTACCAGTATTGCAATTGAGCACATCATTACCATGCAAGTGATCACATTGCAATTCTTTAAAAAAAAAAAAACTTACTTAGTTTCTAAACATTTAAGAAGGAGGAATATTAATATGTATTAAAAGTAATAATAAAATGTCAAAATATGACACACACACCCCAGATGTAGCTAATATTATGTTGCAATTCTCTTCTACACCATCTTATACACTGTAAAATGTAATTTTGCACATTTGTTATTCTAGCATATTATTCTATGTCAACATGACAGCAGATTACTTAATATGTTGTGATAACACTAAATTATTAGTTAACATCGTCTCAACTACAAAATACATTTTGACTTGAAAATCTATGTCCAGATAAATCGGTAATGCATGTTGACCTGACAATGAAGGTATTTGGGTGGGCGTGTGGATTAAAAACGCCTACGTCATCACGTTTCTGCGACCGTTACCGAGGTGCATTGTGGACATGATTTTGGCGCATCGCGGACTTCACAGTGGGATGCTGAACTCTTGTCGAGTCGACACATGAACCTGTCTTCAAGGTGAGTAAAATTGATTATAAAATGAGTTTGGTTGCAAAAGTATCTAAACGTTTTTAATATTTAGACGCGCAACTTTTTTTCTAGAACTGAAAAGTTTGCCGAAACGAACTTTTGGCTCTAGCTAAAGTAACATTACCCGGTGAGTTCAGTTACCCTCCAACTATATGAGTAACGATGCCACATCGCCTCGGTAAGTGTTAAATGTGGGCTGGTGGATATATTCAACTAATTTCAGAATTGAATGCGTGAGTAACTTTACAGCATGGCTGCTATGCTGGTTGCGTTTGCCGTCTCATTTTACCTCAGCTCCCGCTTCAAGCGGTGAATCAAAGAGGTATGAGACTGAGCGGCTCCTTTGAAACCTAACATTCAGTTGAATTGGCTTTCTTTAGGTAACGTATATGGGGCACGGGTCCGTCACATGACATGGCAACATCTTCACATCGTGCATGCCAAGTTACAGCACTGCAGGGAAAAATGTGTGGCTGTCAAATGGCACGGACACACATACGTGACTGATGTTTTCTTTAGGAATGATCGTGTAATTATATTGTACAGGTACTGATGTTGGCACGAGGATATTGCAGCAGCCCCTGGAGTATTCCTACTGATATGCTGCGTGCTTGGCTAACTACATGTCCTGTACCATAATCTAAATAACATCTTGTTGAAACACATTAATAGAGAAACTATGTGCAAAATTAACTTTATGGTGCAAACAATATAATTAAAACGAACATGTTCCTTCTTTTATAGGTCCGTGGAGCCTAAATGGTGAAAAAAAGTGAACTGGTAAGTTACTTTTTTGTTTATTTCTGACCTCATCAGTATTACAATCATCCTATGAAATAATTATTGATACAGAGGCATCAGGGGGTGTCTGGGTAGGGTGCAAAAATAATTTGATATTACATTTTTCTAGGAGAAAAAACAAACTTGTTGCATAAATGTAGTTGTAACAGCATTCATAACTCGCTCTTTCTTTGTCATTACATTTTTCCTCAGGTATGTGATCACAAAAACAGCCTTTTTTCTTTTTTTTTATTGTTGTTGAATGAGGTGGACCTGTAAACTTTGTACTTTTTTCTGTGGAAATCGCAAGCGAATCTTTGAACATTACGAAAGTAGCCATAGACATTACGGTGCAAACTGTCCACTACCCTGCATATACACAGACTGTGCACAATATTTTAGATCTAAAAAATCCCTGCAGATCCATTTGCGAGATCATGGGATCATAGAAAGTGGTTCTACTGGACTTGTTGGCTTCAAATTAAAATGCTCATTATGTGACTTTAATGAGCAGGTTGGCCTAAAGCAATATATTACTCATCTTGGTAAACATCTGAGGAATAAGGAATCAGTTATCTGTCCTTTTAATCAGTGTCCTTTCAAATCAAGCAAATTCTCTAGTTTTTCTTCACATAAATGCCGTTGTCACCCACATTGTACTTTAAAAGACTTTAAGACTGAACTTATTGTACAAGAAAGTGTAACTGATGACTTGACAGAAAGTGAAATAGCTGTTGAATTGCAATCAAATGTTGGTGACAGTGATATTCCTGTGTCACTTGAGGATTATTCTGACATTGAAACAGCACACCATGACACAGCTGAAAAAATTCAGGGAAGGCTTGGGTCTTTACTTTTGCGAATGCAAGCAGTCTTGCATGTTTCCAAACTAGCCACTCAGGAAATAGTCAGTGAATTTTATGAAATTGGTGTTTTGATTGGTCACCTAAACGAGCATACAGTAAAAAATGTACTTGGAAAGCACTGCTGTAATACGGATGAAAACTCAATAACTTTAGTAACAGAAGCTTTACACAGCCTCAGTCCACTTGACTCCATTTCAGAAAGTGGGTGTCTGGGGTCAGACCAAAAAAGGTTGTGCTACTTCAAAGAGAAATTTGGTGTCATAGACCCAATTGAATATGTTTTAGATTTGCCATCAAAGAAAACATTTGTTTATGTCCCAGTCCTAAAAACTCTTCAAGTATTGTTAAATAGGGGTGATATTATTGACAAAATTTTAGAAGAAGCAAGTACAGGATCAAAACCTGGACATTATAAGGCCTCGTTTGACGGATCATATTTCAAAGAGAACCCACTTCTTTCTGGGGAAAATCAATGCATTTCCTTAGCTCTCTATATTGATGATTTTGAGGTCTGTAACCCTTTAGGAACCTCACGGAAAAAGCATAAGCTGTGTGCAATATACTGGGTTATAGCAAATTTACCTGTTAAATACAGATCGTCATTGTCTAGCATATACCTTGCTCTCTTATGCAGAAGTGTTGATGCCAAGACATTTGGATATGAGAACATTGTAGAACCACTTTTAAGAGATATCAAACTGCTTGAAAACCAGGGGATTTACATCAGTAGGTTGGGAACCAGTGTTAGGGGTACAGTGTTATATGTGTCATCTGATAATTTGGGAGCACATTCTTTTGCTGGTTTTCAGGAGTCCTTTAACGTTGATAAGTTCTGTCGTTTTTGTTTGGCCAGTCGTAGTGATATTCAGAGTTGTTCAGTACAGAGTGGGTCATTTTTATTGAGAACCAAAGAGTCACATAATGAAAATCTTTACATGCTGAGGGAGAATGAGAAATTGAAAAGTATTGACGGAGTGAAAAGAGACTGTGTATTAAACAGATTGTCTTACTTTCATTGCATAACTGGGTTTCCCCCTGACCTTTTACATGATCTTTTGGAGGGTATTGTACCTTTGGAGCTGTGTTTGTGTTTGAAAAAATTTATCGGAAAAAAGTACTTTACGTTACATCATTTGAACACTGTCATACAGCGGTTCCCTTATAAATTTTCTGATAAAACTAACAGGCCACAGAAACTTTCAGAGAAAGTACTTGTGAGTGAAACTATTGGAGGCAACGGCCATGAGAATTGGACTCTGTTGAGGTTGTTGCCTTTACTCATAGGTGATGTTGTACCTGAAAATGATGATGCTTGGTGTGTAATTCTGGAACTTAAAGACATTGTGGAACTTTTGGCATCCTCCACATTTACAGAGGAAAGCTTGTGTTACCTTGAAGGCAAAATAAGTGAACACAGAAAACTTTTACAGAATGCGTTTCCAGGCCTGAGACTCAAGCCAAAGCACCACTTTCTGGAACACTATCCTCATTTGATCCGCTGCTTTGGACCACTTGTTGATTTTTGGACAATACGTTTCGAAGCAAAACATAGTTTTTTCAAAAAAGTGGTCCGTGATGTCAATAATTTCAAAAACATTCTATTGACATTGTCCCTCAGACACCAACTTATGTTGGCATACTACCTGGATGTGCCTAATCTGTTCAAACCAACCGTGGAAGTTAAAGGAGCATCAAATGTTTCCGTGGACATTCTGACTGCCTCTGTCAAGCAAGTGATTAAGAAGAAATTTGGAACTCTAAGCAGTGTATCACTGGCCACAACAGCATTCATACATGGAACAAAATATACTAAGGGAATGTTTGTGTCAATTGGAAGCACAAGTGGACTTCCTGATTTTTGTAAAGTAGTCCATGTGTTGCTTGTATGCAACAAGCTTTTCTTTGTTGTTGAACCTTTCTCAGCTTGGTATCTGGAGCACCTCAGGTGTTACGAAGTCTGCAAGAGAGACCCCGCACAACTGATCGTAGCTGAACCTGAAGAGCTCAACCACTACACCCCCTTGACAGCATACACTGTGCAAGAGAGATTCCTGGTTTCTCCAAAGGTGTTTCTTGTTCATTGAGGTAATTTTTTATGGCTCATAATATACATTCTTTCACCCCATAAGTTAAGATGGTCGTAAAATGTGTATCAGATAGATGCATAGGTTTAGTGTTGTACAACTACACATACATGTTAAAGTGCATATATATATATTTTTTTTTTATTCACAATTTTAGTTTGGAGCATCACCTGGACTGGATCACCTGGTCACACCTTCATTGCAGCCACCGGTTAAACTCAACCAAAGAAGTTGCTGTCTGGTCTTTAGTAATAAAGGTCAGTTTTTGGAATTATTTTTTGTACAGTAATAAAGTGTTTATAATATTGTGTAGATACAGACACCACCACACACTGCTAGTGGGTCATAAGTGGTAATTGAGAGGGATTATTTTTGAATGAGTCTATTCATTGTTTAGTTTTATAAGAAAATTCTGCATACAGGACACTTAAAAGACTTGATCCAAATGTGAATACTAGTGTTTATATGAACACATTTAATCATGTTGTGAAATCATGTAATATCGGCTTTTTTGTATTTGTCTTTTTGAGTGAGAGTCATCATGCTGATGCGCATCATCCTGAGTAACGAAGACATTAGAAGAGTCACCATAGACAACTTGCCTGAAACTGTTGATGACTTCTGCTTGCTTCTGAAGACAAAACTCGGATTGGATGGGGACCTTGTGGTTCAGTATCAAGACCCCGAATTTGATAATGAACTGTGTAACTTGAGCAGCATATCAGAGCTTCCGAAAGACAGAGTAACTTTGAAAGTGTACTACAAGTCATACCACACAGACTCAACCCTAGATACAGCAAGCCTGTCATCATCATCATCCCTTGATGAGAGCCCTGGTGGTAGTCAAACCCGTCAGCTACCTCAGCCGTTTGTCATTCCTTCCTTTTCTTTTGATGTTGAGTTGAAACTGAGGCAAGGAAATGAGGCCTACCACAAAGATGGGACCCTTCTTGACGTATCAAAAGACATGAAATCGGACATCTTGGATAAGTTAGCAGAAGTGATATATGTCCACAACCCCTACCCAAAATCTGAAGAGTATGATCAAGTGGCCCAAGCTCTCATCAACAAGCATCCTTGTCTGAGGGAACCAGGGTCTGTCCATGGGTGGTTTTGTTGGAAGTTCAGTTTGAAGTTTAAAATGGGTAACTTCAGACAGAAGCTGCGAGTGGCCGGGTGCTCTGAGCTCAAAGTAAACTCTCGTACCTCTGGTCCAGCTGGGCCAAAAAAACTGAAGAGGGCCAAAAAGTCAGAGGTGAATTTTCTGCCAGATTTTCCAGAAGGGATGATACAAAGTAATCTTGACATGGACAGATCAGCCATGGCCGTTGAGATGAAGAAAAGAAAAGTTGACTGGAAGCAAATTGGTGATATGATGAATGACACATTCCCTTTACAGAGAAAAGAGATTGTTGAAGATGAACCACTTGTGGCAGAAGTCAAAGAAAGATGGCCAGCATTGTTCTCTGAACAGCAGGTAATGTTTTCTCAGAAAGTCCTGAGTTGACATTTGTCATGTTTTCAAAAAATTTAAATGTATTCAAAATGCCTAATGTAAGCAGTTATCATAAGCATATGCTTCTACTCCCCCTCCTCCTCCCCCTCCTCCCCCTCCTGCTCCTGCTCCTCCTCCTCCTTCTTCTTCAGATTGTAGCTGAATTTGCTCGCCTGACATCTGTTGACCTGAAAGGCTCCCTATTTGCTGGGATTGACCAGTACCTGGCAAGGTTCCTGGAGCTGTACAAAGCCAAGAGTGGCATAGTGGGACTGACCAGGCTCACAAGACAGCTTGATGAAGACGTAAGTGATAAACATCCACTAAGTTTTGGTCAGCATAAACCCATTTAAATAAAAGACGGCTGAAACATGAAGACTGTCATGTTTTGTAATTGGACATTTGGTATTTTAACTTCTCTAGAATAGGGGCCAGGATAGGTTGGATACCATTGGAAAATAAACCATAAACAATAATTTGTATTGTTTGTTGGGTTTTTTTTTGTTGTTTTTTTTTTTACCAGAGTTCCACACAGAGGAAGAGGACTGTTCTTCTGCTGGGCCTTCCTCATTATCTCAGAGATGATCCCTCACATTTTTTCAAGACTGTGGAGGTGAGCATGGTTTGTTAAAATTCTCTTTTACAGTTTGCGAAAATAAGTCAATTAATTGAAGATGGCTTGTAGGCTCTGAAAAGTTCTACTCACCCAATCATAACTATTAAATACCCTGCCCCAATTACCTATATCTTGTAGATGCCAGACATAAAAATGTGCACTCCATTCCTTAACAAAAGTAAAAGTTCTTTTCAGCTTTGGTAAAATTGATTTGTGATACAATAATACACAAGTCACAAACTGACTACTCAAGCCTATGCCTCATGCCATAGAGCTATGATATCCAAAAACTATTTAAAACCTATATGATAGCCATGATTCATAATTATAAAAAAATTGGCAATGCACTTGATTCTCAAATTACTGTTAGCTTTTAATAGATCCTATAAAAATGTCCTTATTTTATCCTAAGGACAAAAACAACTGTAGAAATGATACATTTTTGTTTTTTCACTTTAAATGGGTCAGTCTTTTAGAACTACTTGCTGGAAATATACATATCAAATATGAATCACATTTTTGGGTTGTTTAAACTTTAAAGGTCAGTATGTTTAAATGTTGAACATTTGAATGAATTTATGTTAATACAAGGAAAGAGACCCTTTAAAGTCACTGTCACCTATAAATTGTTTACATAGGCTACACAAAAGATGTGTTAGTTAAGTTTTAAGTACTTTAAATATGAGATCAAATCCCAGACTTTCTGGCTAGTAGATGCCACCATGTGAACTGTATATTAACAAAAAATAGTAAGTGTTGTTTTTGTTTTTTGTACTTTTATGTAGGCTACAGATGATGAGCAGGTGTTCACCAAGGAGATGAAAGTGGGCATTGTGATGGTGAAAGAAGGAGAAGACATCGTTGATGTATCAGTCATCCTTGAGGAGGCGGTAGTCCTGTGTGGTCTGAAGGACATCCCAGACGCTGTTGCTATGCTGATGGGCCTTCTTTATGCCCTCAACATTGACTATCCAAAGGAACTGAAGTACACATTTGAAGTGATTCAGAAAGTCCTCATGAACATTGGTGGCGGACAGTGTTCCTCACTTGTGCATGGTTTAAGAAACCGACTCCTGCGGAAAACCATGTAACCCTGAACTCTGATGCTTCATCCCAAGCTTAAAAGGGAAAATGTTGCTGTCTGTTTTGCATTTTTTGCAAGGTTTCATTTGTCCTGACTGTAGGACTGCATTCAGTTTCAAGAAGGGCTTTCTTCATTGTTGTTGCCATGCTGGTTGTCTTTTTGCCCTCAACATGTGTATGGTTTATAATTTAATGTGTATAATAATGCAGATGTTTTTTTTACGTGTCTGCATCTTTCAAGTTACCAACCTGAGTGTTACCATTCCAACTGTTCAAGTATTATGCAATATTCAGTCTCACAACTACTATGCCATTTCAGCTCTATGGTTATTTTTACATGCTGGCTATTTGAACAGTTTTTTGTTGTTGTTGTCAGACATAGTACAGTTTAAGACTTAACTAAAATGTGAGCATTAAAAAGTGTGACACTGGTTAATGGGTTATTTTCATGTTTCTGTTTGAAACAAATGTGTGTCGGTTATAGGATTATCTAACAGTTGTTTTGATACATCAGTAAACTAATAAATATGAATCAAATAAACAAGACAGATAATTTTAATTAAGCTGAAATACATTTCTAATTTCAGCCAACTACTATAAGCAGTTCAGTAAACTAACAAATTTAATTTAGATTAACATTAACAAAAGGTTAACATAACTGAATAGTTAATTGAGTTGAAATAGATTTATTATTTCAAACAACTACCTGAAGAAGTTAAGTTAACTAATAAATATAATTTGAATAAACAAAAACAAAAGGTTGCGATAACTAAAAAGTTTAGTTGAGTTGAAATAGATTTATTATTTCAAACAACTGCCTGAATAAGTTCAGTAAACTAACAAGTCTTAATCAAGATAATTTATGTTGGTGTTATAACAACAACATTTATTTTTTGACCTAACGTAAAATTTTAAGGCAGCCCTTTACATCATATTTTTACGTTGAAACAACTAGTTATATTTAACAGTGTATAAGTTACCATGTTGGCATCCTCTCTCTCTCTCTATTCCTCCCTCACTGTGACTCTTTAATCCTGCATTCGCCTTAACAATCCCTGTCTTCATTTTCCTTCATCAGCACCTTTCCCATTTTTCCCTTTGTTTCCCTCACTGACTCTGTTCCTGAGTAAGCCTTTTAGACTCCCGTGAGACTGTGTGAAATTAGCTTCTGGCTGCTGTGGGTGGTAGAGCTGTGTGTGTGCGCGTGTGTGGTTTCAGCGAGTAGCTGTGGTACACTTCGCTACTAACTTTGATCAGACGTAGGCTGCTGAAGAAGAAGAAGAAGAAGAAGAAGAAGAAGAAGAAGAAGAAGAAGAAGAAGAAGACGATCCTGCTTAAAATCCTTTTTCCCACTCTCAAGCTGCAGCAATGCTGTTTGCCGAAAAATATCCACCTTATTTGTTCATCCGTGTGTGTGTGTGTGTGTGTGTGTGTGTGTGTGTGTGTTTCTGTGTGGGATCCAATGTTATGACCGAGCCTTCTTTCTGTGGGTCAGGTCTTGACTTTTGCCCCATGCACTGTTTTCCTTGTACAAGATTCCTCCTTGGGTGATAAATATGGAAATGAAGGAAACATTGCAGGGCTCTTGTACATGCATCGTTTTGACACTGTCTCTCCAAACACAAGAACGCTGCGGTTGTCCAGAATTTGAAGTGAGTGTGGAAAATTGCATACCTGTCGATTCACGACTTCCAGTGTAAAGGGGGCAATTTTCTTCTCAATGCTTCAGAAAGTTCCTCACTTTTTGATGTTAAACTTAATTTAGGGTTTTCTCACAGATGGATCTTACAACAGCAGGAACACTTGAGAGTGCACTGACAATACATTGGTTGCCTGTCTAATTCCTCTGAATGTGATATCTCAGACAATCCCAGAGGGCATGACATCATGTCTGTGATGGTTTTAATTCAGACCATAGAAGAACTGATCCCAACGTGGTGTTCAGATTCCAAAGGTTAGGGTCACTGTACATGGAATCTCTCAAAATGGGTTAACTCAAGAGCCCGCTAAAATGAAGACATCACAGCGTCTTTGATAGCACATTTCTGCTCGATATTTCTGCTCCTGTCTTTTTAACTTGATACTTGATGATCACAGGATAAAATAACATTCTCGCACTTGACATCTTCCTTCTTCACAAACCCCTGACAAATGTATCCTCTGTATCCTCATCTATGGGCATTTCAAGCCAAAATACTATTCAATAATCATTGGCATCTATTCGGCGATTATTCGAATAATCTCCCCCGCGCGCACACACACAAACCTGCACAGTTAATGGTCTGTTTGTGTGGCAGTTGCAGGATGAGGTGCTGACAGTGTCCGTCTCGATCTTTACGTCAGTGTTCCAGTGATGCAGCAGCTTGGCATGTGTGTTTAAATTTTACAGCCATGCTCAGTCTCTGGAAATACATGTGTAGTGGTGTGAGATTCAGAAATGGAGAAAAAGTGACTGTTGCTAATGTTTTCTTCTTGTTTTGCTATTTTAAACAGTTAGTATTCTTCTTCTCCTGTTACTTAATGCGGCTAGCAAGCAGCTTTAAGACGCTCTATGGCCACCGTCTGGCGGGAATACTGTATTACAACCGGTGAAAATGATGAAAAAATTGTACTTTTAAAATAAGAAATATGAGCAGTTATAATAATAATAATAATAATAATAATAATAATAATAACAATAATAACAATTGATCGGATTTGTATAGCACTTTTTTTGTTACTCAAAGTCACTTTACAGAGAAAAAAAAATTAAATAAAGCAAATGAATAAAACAGAACAAAGACAGAGGTGGGGGGTGAGTAGAGGTTACGTATTGTATGCCTTTTGGAACAGGAAGTTCTTGAGGTGGTTTTTAAATGAGAGTAGAGAGTCAGAGTTGTGGATGTGGGGAGGGAGGGAGGGAGGGAGTTCCAGAGAGTTGGGGCTGCAATGACAAATGCTCTTAGATTTTCACCAAGTGAACGAATATTGGAATATTCAAAACCCATGTCCCATCCCCAGTATACTTGCAATTTGGCACTCTATTCTGCTGCAACATTTCCAGTTTAAATAGAACGGCCATTTTGCTATTTGCTGATTGGATGGGTAGATGTAATCAGCTGAGCTGTCAGCTATTAGGGACTGGTGTTTCAAGCAGCTGATATTCTATGGGTGGAGCTTGACTTTGAGGACTTCCTCAATTACATTCAATTCTTCTGACTGAAATGTTAAATATTAGATAGATAGTACCGCATGCAGTGTTGTGGTGATGTCAGTGCATTGTTTAGAGTGAGCATGAATTTGAAACTTTTTGTTCATTCATGAATGTGAAATTACATCAAACTTTCTTCTCATGAAGTACACAATGAGCGAAACAATATATGTAGAGCTTCTCTTCACCATAGAGAGGATGAATATATTGGTTTTGGTTGATGCTTGGCTTAGCTTTTACAATACATATAGTGTAAGTGACCTCCAGAAAAACCCACACAATGAGGGAAAAAAACTGAAGAGTTTTTCCATAACAAAGAAAAAGTGTTTATTCCTGTTCACATCCAGTAAACATAAAAACACTTTGTGAAAAGTTTAGTGTGGGAGCTTGTCTGTGGCCCAGTGTGGATGTTTCCTCTGCATTCATTTGACTTGCATTTAGTTTGACAAAGCCTTAGAGAGAGGTGTGTGTATCAGCATAAAGACACACACACACATTAACATAACATACACACAGTACGATGTGAGAGCTTCTTCCCGCAGGCTTCTTTTGAACTCTCCTCTGGCGTCTCCTCTGCAAACAGACAACGGGCAAAAAAGAGAGAAAGTATTGGCCTAGAACAAAGGACCGCGACAAAGAGTTGGGGAACAATATATGAGGGAAAAAACGATTTCAGGACAGCAGTAACACGTGGAGGACAGAAGACACTGCAAACCTACTGAGGGGAACTGAGGTGGAGGAGAGAGATGAGCAGGAGAAAAGGATTAAACAGTGCAGAGTAATGCACTTGGAGTAAGGAAAGGACATTTATCTCTGCATCCTCCTGAGCTCTTCCCTTGTTTCCCCGGCGGAGCAGATAGATAAGGGCGCTCATGTATGATTGGCTTAACTCTTGGCCCGTCGCCACAGCTGCACTATCACCGTGGGATACCGACGGGAGCTGAGGGATTGTGTCAGATAGGATAGTATTAAAGCAAAGATAGGATAGTTTTGTAAAGGGAACAAGCTGACTGAATTTAAATGGGTGTATTTGAATTCTCTGTGTGAGCTTGAAACAGAACAAGAACTGCCCAAAAAACACAGCTTCTATCGTTAGCCCACTGTTTTGCATAAATTCCTTCCCTGTTTTTTATACATATTTACTGTGATCTCTGTTTAGGGGACTTACTCTCCTACAGACTGAGACAAACATAGCTGCCATATGAATACATTACGTCTGCTGTGAATCCCTTGTCCTCATTTTTAGTGCTTTTCTCATCTGTGTTTTCATTTATCTCCATTCTGGAGCCCTTTTTCGCAGCTCATCAATGCAAATATATGGATTCAATTACAGCCGATGTGTCTTTTTTTATCAGCCTAGGTTTCCTCTAATGCAGCAAATTGAAGATCCAGCCACCAGTTAGAGACACAGAGAGAAAAAGAGACGCTCAGCACTATTTTCTGTCTCTGTGATTATTGCTGTTTTTTCCCCCAAACATTACTTTCTCTACCACTCTTTCACAGACGATTCAGTTTTTAGATGTAGTGAAGACAACACAAGCGTAGCACAGCAGGTTGGCTGTTAATAGTTAGTAATTTTCACTCTCAAAGATGTCTTTACTGCTCAGCACTTACATTGTGGCAACATCTGTCAGTTAGAAAGGAGACACTGAGAAGGAAACTGAAATGTTCAGGACAAGCTGTTGAGTGTTTCTCTGCTCGCGGGAGAAAGAGATGGCTACAGCTTTGTTTTTCACACCTGGCCGAGGTTATGGAAGCATGGCAGCCACAGGAAAGAACTGTGTGAGAGCTGAGACGGTTAGCAGCAGCAACAGCAGTCTATTCATCATCATCATCTCGCTCATGGCTGCACACTTTCTGGTAGAGCTCATCCCACAGATAAGAGAATCAAGGACCTGGACTTGCAGTACACTAAGTCTGACAGACCTGCAGTCAAGTAGACCGAAAGACAAGGAACAGCACTTCCCTATTATTTCTCTCTGCAACTGGTTTCTTGACCCATGCAGTCAAAAAATCAGAGGCAGCGGGCAGCAGACCTGTAGCCGTGTCAAGCTAATCTAGTGACATGCTTTCTTATCTATTATTTATCACACTGTGTCCACCCGCCTGTCTCCCCTCCAGCCTCTGATCTATAGGTTGACCTCAACATGACTGTGAGCTGCTGTGAGGCTCACACGGTGAGGAGGCAATGAGCTCCCAGTGACAAACATCAGGTGAAGAGAGAAATGTATGTGGAGAAAATGTCTGAATAACAAGCTCAGTGTTTCAGACTTTTTATTTCTTGGCTGTCAGTTTCTTTCTGGCTTCACCTTCGTCTCATTCTGCTCCGGTCTTTCTCCATCTCTGCGTTTAACAATGTCCCTTACTTGTTCCTCTTTATCCTTGTCACTTACACGACTCTTACTGTTTGGGACAGTCTGTCATTCAGTTGTCTATCCATTAACTACCTCTGAAGCCCTATCCTGTTTCTTTAAAGCTCCTGTGAGGTGTTTTTTACCTGGCTGTAAAACAGACTGAAATATATTCTGATGCCTTTTTATGATTCATGAAAGACCATCAGGGACAACACTGATTATACTATATAATTACTTCTAATGCCTGTTATCGCTAACATAAGGTATGATTCAGATGATTCAGACTTACAGCATGCTATTGAAAAAGCCTTTGTGTTTATATTTTGCATTGAAACAAATCACAGTGAGTGTTACGTTAAATAAAACAGGAAGAGATTTTATGTAATGATGCACAACTTATAGATGCACAGGTCAAAATTAGCAAAGAGAGATAATGTTTCTCTGTGCGCAAGGTCACCAAAATCTGCATAAACCAATATTTTCTCACATGAGCTATAAGGTATTCCAAAAATGAAAGCAGCATGGTAGCAATGAGTGAGTAACAAAGTTTTAGTTACTGCTTTTCTATCCTCATTAATGGCACTTTTTTATGTTGTATTTTTCTGGATTTTATGCCTCTTTTTCGAGAGGATAGGACAGTGAATAGCACAGAAAGCTGGGCAAAAGAGTGGGGAGTGACATGTGGGAAAGGGGCTGTTGGCTGGAACCATTGCCCGGGCCACCTGTTGGAGGTCCATGGCCTCTGTAAATGGGGTGTTTGACTTAACCAAGAGGTCAAACCGGAGCCCCAATGGCACAAAAATGTAATACTTTTCACCTCTGTTTATACAAATGGACAAACTGCAGACAGTAAAATAGAAAAAAAATCAATAATCTCTTCGAAGCCGAAAGAACAATGTTTAATGAGACCAAATCTAAGTATGCTTCCCATTGGAGGTGTTATCACTGGAGATATTCTGAATCGATCATTTTCCTATCGTTGTCTAAATGGAGATTTAAATTCCAAGTAACAAGTAATCTCAAGGTAAGAAAACACACAAATTGTCAAAACTTAGCTTCATTTAACATGACTAAACAGGATCACAAATTGGTTTGACAAGTGTGGCTAACAATAGTAGAGCTAGCATCACCAGCCTCAGTCCTTCTTACAGGTTAACATTTTTACATGTCTGTGCTGGTTACTCATTGCTTCAGTAGAGTGGTTTTATGCTGGTTTAACCAGACACAGTTTTCAAACAACTTTATATTTGTCATCTGTGCTCATTTACATTTAGGTTGTAAAGCATTATTTCACTGTGTAAGTAGCCATTAACTGAAGCTACAGGCTGGTATTTCAGGACTACAATCATACAAATGTTTATAATTAATTTATCCAACTGGTAATTCTGCTGCCAGCTAGTGAGGATACAATGGTTATTAATGTATTCAACTAAACATGTTCATCCACAGTAACAACAATAGTATCCCTGCTCTGATGTCATTCTATTTTAGCTTGTCTTAAGTAATGTACAGATTTGAAATCACTTTTGCAAACAAGGTTGGACCCTTCATTAAGTTCAGCCCAAACGGGAAAAACAGCAACATTTTCAAAAGTGAGGTATCTTGAAAATAACACCTCTTTTCCCATCCATCACCCAGTTCTTTCCTTCATTTATAGGTTTTTCTGCACTTATAAATGCTGTGACACATCTAATTAATGAATTGAGATAACTTCACTGAGATTCTGATTAAAAAACACCACCTAAACTTGCTGAACTAAAAGGTATTTTGTTGACAAACTAACTAGATTTCAATGAATCCCATCCTGTGGCCCTCACAGTACTCACTGCTCAGTTCTTGTTATTGTCTTTAAAAGTACCTTTTTTCTTCACTTGCCACTAGAAACGCTTCTCGTGCATTTTATTTTTTATTTATCGTCATTTTGAAGTGCCTTTTAAACATTTGCTTAAAAATCACTCGACACTTGGATTGAAATATAGCTGTGAATGCCCTGACAGCCAGTCATTCTGATAAGTCCAAAGTTTCACTCATCTTCACTGACTGTCTTTCTGCACCAATTGTTTCTGTGATTCATGCCTTACCTGTGTCTCTCACTTAGTTGTTTTGTGTTTGAAACCCCTTTTCTCCCACTGTGAATGTGCAGAGATGGCTGTTTTTATCCCTCCATCATCGGCCCTTTCATGATGGATCCAGATTGATTTGTTTTTTCCTAGTTCTTTCCTCTCTAACTTCCTGGTTAAGCCAACTCTGTCTCACTCTTATTCCACTCTAATTGATTGTTTTTCATGTTCAATATCCTGAAACTAAGAGGACATTAAAGGGAAAGGAAGGGAAGCCAGCTGGGAGGGGTTTATTTGAAAGAAGAAAGAAATCTATAGAGTGCTATGATGGAAAGATATTTGGAATAACAGACTGCTCGGTGAAGGTTTTTCCCTCATTAACGTGAAAAGAAAGGACAGAATGAAGAGGAAGCACATTTTTGATGTTTGGCTTTGAGTCAGATTGCTCTGTTGAGGGATGTTTTCAGCTGGAGAGGAGAGGAGAGGAGAGTTGATGAATGAGGGAGGATATAAAAATAGAAAGCCAAGAGGAGAAGGGGGGAAGTAAGCAGAGAGAAAAGAAGTCGTTTGTCTCAGTTTAGAGCAGCTGGATTGGCTGTGAATACTAATGCTGTCATTGGTTAATCTGATACTTACATGGAGGTACAGTCTGGAAGAAATATAAGACAATGATCAAACCTGGACTGTTATTAGCCCAGTTGTTTCTTTGTGAGAGAGAAAATTGATAAGGAATTGGATTGATAAGCAGAATCGACAATGGCATTGACATTGATAAAATCTTATCAATTCCCACCCCTAGTGGTAGGCATAGACTGTATAAACATGGACATAGTCTCAGTGATGTGACACTACATGCCATACACCCATACACAGCACATTCGTACACTGATTGTAGAGGATGCTGTGGTGAGTGTACATCAGTAAAGCTACTCTCACTCACATGCATTCACACACTGAACTTGGGGTTCAGTGTTTTGCCCAAGGACACTTTGGCATGAGACTTCTGATGCTGGGATTTATCACCAACCTTCCGATTGAGGGACGACCAACTCTATCACTGAGCCACAGCGGCCCCATATAGATAAATTGATTGATTGACTGTAAAAATTGTCACTTCTGCATTGCCTTAATTTCTCGACACCAGAGGCTGCTGCTTGGTGGTTACACGTAGCTTCACCTTGTCAGCGCCACGTTATATTCAGTGTAACCTGTCTGTTTATGCTGCCTGTCAATCCCGAGTCTGTGGACATGAATACTAACTCATCTCTCTTCTTACTCTCCACACCCCATCCCCCTATCTCATTTTATATTTCCTTGCCATCTTCCCTTCTTTTTCGAGGTCCACAATCTATCTTTTTGATCCTGTGTATCCTTCATCCTTCACTCCCTTCCTCCTTTGTCATCAGTCTTGTCAAACCCTAAATCTAGGCATGTTGCCTCTGCCTTAGCTCACTGTGTATCTTCATTATCTGGCATTCTCTGTCTATGCCATCATCTCAGCTGTAGATACACTTTGTAATCTTAAGTGTAAACCCTTTGCATGAACCTAAGAATATGCCAAGGATATCCTTAAGGAAATGATACATTACTTTCTGCAAGTAGAGCTATCACATGCCATTAAATAACGGTTTTACTGCAAAACTGTAACTTTAGCTGGTATAAATGGACAGTTAGACTTCTTTTCACCTGAAAATCACCAAAACCATACAGAATGTTCTGCCGCTTTGAAATAACAAAATTTTCTGCTCCCTGAAATCTTTTTCACATGAATCTATTTGTATTAAATCCTCACACTGCACAGAAAAAGTGCTGAAAGGATACTCTCAAAATGTAAAATTCTGTTGTGTTGTTGTGTGAAGGTGATTAGTTGCACATTCTGCTGCATACTGTAAATTCTGCATAAGCTTCCCTTATGTTTAAGTGGTTTGAAGTCTCCTTTAAAAGGCATCATACTTTATTTAAACCATAAACAAGAGAGTGACAGTAGCAATAGGCTAACACAGCAGTTTCACATCCAGGCTTTTGCTCTAAGACAAGATTATCATGTGTTTTTTTCTTTATTTCAGAATAATCAATTCCTCACTTGTTTCAGCCTCAACACCTTCTACAATTACACATACCACCATCTGTTGATAATTATTACCTGCTGACCACGATGAACCAAACTCCTCTGCTCTCACTGTAGCCGTAAATGTGCTCAGTCTGACTCTGCTGCAGCAGTAATAAGCAGTGATAGCACTGCTGACAGATGAGTTTATACTCAGCTGGTTGAGGCCTACCCTCATAACCTCACATTAAAGCGTACTGAGCTTCTGTCACAACATTAAAGTGTAATGTAATGCCCCCAAACTCATTAGCCAAGAACTGATCCAAGTCATTTTTTACATAAAATTACTATATGGTAATGCTTTCATGTATAGGCCAAGCCTCTATTGATCAGAGGCTGATGTAACATCCTTTGAAAATCACAAAAAATATTTTTAAATGCAATTTACAGGAAGTGATCTGACATAGTTTTGCTGGATTTGTTTAAATTGCTCCTGTTGAACTTTATATAAGGTTTTGAACATGCTTTTTTGTACCATTGCTCTCGGTTTTGATGAATTGCTCTTTTAAACCTAAAGTGTGTTTCCATTCAGTGCTGTAGCTGAAGCAAACAATATCTATTGTACCTCCGCGGTATGTCTCCCTGCTCTAGATGCCCAACACTAAAGTAATCTGATACACTGTCTCCAAAATCCACTCTCTTCTCTGCTCTGTTATTTAAAGCTCATATATCAGCTTTCACAGACTGATGCAGATATGAGCCCAGACCATCACTTGTCTTTGAGTAAACTGCAGCCTAAAGACCAGAGACTGAGTAGAGAAGAAGAAACAAGAGGAAGAAGAGGGGAAGGGAATGAATTGGACTCTAAGGAGAAAAGAAGAAGGAGGGAGTGAACTGGGCAAGCATCCAGACGGATGAATATAATGCAGAAAGTACAGAGTAAATTTTTAATGCTGTTTAGTTTCCACAGAGAGCCCTGATTTGCATCCTCATCCCCTGATTATGACATCCTCAGTCAGCACATCGGGCACTGCTTTGCCTATTTTAATGTTAATGCGAGTATTTGTGCAAACCAATACCAACTTGAGAGTATAAGCCCATGCACACGCACACACACACACACGCACATACACCCATGGCCACTCATGCACACACATAGACACACTAATTTTCAGTGGTGCTAATTGGGCTGTAGCCATTCTCACTTAGGTTCCTCTTTGAATGGATTCCATTCCTTCTATACGTTTTCCCATCACACACTTCCTCAGGGATTGACTATCAGATGAGTTCTCAGGCCTTTACTTTAAACTGAAGTGGTGTAAAAGATGAGCTGACCTGCTGGAGACCCAGGAGACACAAAGACTGTGAGGAGGTCATCACAAAAATGAAGGACTTTGAGAGACTGTCCTCACAAGTAAAATTAAAGCACAGGTTACTTTGCTCGTTCATATCCAGCAAATGTGTCTTTACTTCACCAGTTTAGACACAGAAAAAGACCCCAACTAAATATTTGTCTCATCAACTTGTCCAAAGTGTTAGCCTGTTGTCAACTTGTCATTACAAGTCCATGATATTAATGTACCTATTCATGTACCATACATACTGTATCGTGGGTGGAAAAGGAAATATTTAAGCTCCAGCTCAACGAAAATGCTAACAGCAGTAGCTGTAATATTCATCACAAAGTATTGCATCACCAGCTAGGAGACTGAATGTTATCTAAAAACAAGTCAAGTCAAGTCAAATTTTATTTATATAGCACATTTTAAAATGACTGCCGTTGACCAAAATGCTGTACAATCTTAAAAACACAATCAATAAAAACAAATAGTTTAAAATAAAAATAAAAAAGCCACAATAAATAAAAGCAAGATAAAATGTTAGATGTCTCGCTCAACAGATGTTAAATGCCAATGCAAAGAAGTGTGTTTTAAGTAACGATTTAAAGCTTCCAGTAGTCTGAGCAGGCCTGATATTCAAAGGTAGGCTGTTCCACAGTGTGGGAGCAGCCACCGCAAAGGCTCAGTCCCCTTGAGTTTTGAGCCTCACTCTTGGGACATCTAGAAGCACCTGGTGTGTTGACCTGAGTGCTCTGACTGGAGCATGCAAGTGCAAACATTCGCTTTGGTATGGTGGTGCCAACCCATGTAAACAATATAACATCGTCTCACTTCAGTCTGTTTTACAAACTTAAAGATTGCTGGTTTCCTTCAACTGATTCAGTTGGTGACAGCAGGGCTTGTAGTAACTAACACACCATCCAACCAGGTAGTGAAGAAATGGTTTCTTTACATCACGTTTACAAAGGCTTTTAATTCATTCAATGAAATAAAGTAAAGCCAGTACACTACAGAAAGGTCTCAGATATGCTCAAACAACAGTCAGGGTGAAGCTACTGTACAGAGTTACTTTTTTCCCTGTGACTAACAGACCAATGAAAATGCTGCAGACTAAGACAGTTTCCATGAATAATGCACAATCCACGTTTGGATACAGCCCTAGTTTGAACCCAGTTTGTAGCTGGTTGTCTGGTTTGTATTTTATTAACTTTTTTACTGGATTTATCATACATAGCTGATAACCAGTTATGGCCTATCAGCGCAACAGTAACGTGTTACCTCCATGACCTCCTGGGATGCACCAAGCCAAGTTCTGTTTTGATGCCAGCACTTTAGCTCAGGTTAAGAATAATACCGAAAACAAATAAGATAGCTGTCTTTCTTTTTATGTATGAAATCTGTACTCCAGATGTTGGATCCATGCATTCCCATTTATAATTACTATAAAAAGACTTATAATCAAACTCTCTGTGTATATTACCCTTAAATCTTAGTAGCGAAAAATTAAAGTGCAATACCCTCAACATGCCTGGACATGATATGTTCTTTGGCACCACCACGCACCTTTATAGCACATTATAGACACAGATTTGATATCAAGTGAGCGGGTGGTTATACCATTAGCACCCTAACCCTGACGGGAAGCTTATTATGCAGCTAAAAACATCGTCTCACTATGGTTACTGATACCTCCATGGAAGCAGATCCTTCTCAGCCTTCTTTGGGATGAATTAACATTAAACTCATGGTGAAGTGAAAACATTAGCCTGCTTACAGATTAACCATAATATTTTCATTGAAGGTTAAGCAAAACAAGGTGAACAATACTTCTGCAGGAATATTTATGTTGACATTTCTGTCCTCATTCTGCTCTCCTTCTTCTCTTAGCCTTTTAGCTGACACACCTTTAAACATAAATGAAGCAAATGTCAACTT
Organism: Notolabrus celidotus; assembly: GCF_009762535.1. Lineage (NCBI taxonomy): Eukaryota > Metazoa > Chordata > Actinopteri > Labriformes > Labridae > Notolabrus > Notolabrus celidotus. Next base: position 21,387,387 of record NC_048279.1, read on the forward strand.
TAAACACTGTTGTTAGCATCACTACCACTTATGGTTTAAGTGACTTTGTCGCAATCAGCAATTCCGACATGCACTCACCAGCCCTGATGTCGTTGCCTGGATTGCAGGAAAGGATCTTGCTCTACTTTTCTCTATCAGTTTGAGGCCCAGTAGCTTCTTAGGCTGCTCTCATACCAAGTGACAACCTCCGGTCTAAAAATATGAGTCCAATACGGAAGTGCTAAAAACTGCAGTTCATCGAGTGTCCACTTGAGGCTGGCTCTGGAAGTATCGGAAACCACATGCACACCAATTCAAAAAAGACGATCTTTACAGCAGAAGTAAACATGTTTACAGCCTGGTACAAAAGACGAGTGTAGTCTGGATAGCTCATTCCCCGATCAGGTGAATTTTTTTCTAATGCAGAAATTTCGTAGATATTTAGATTACGAGTCTTTCAATGAGAGGCACAGCTGGCTTGATTGACAGGCGGGGACACTGTAGCTGTTGGCTAGGAGGCTCAAAGCCCGCCTCTTTACGTCACAATCGCTCAACAGCAGCAATATGGCTGCCACTGACAATTGGCCTCAAAGCAGTGCTTCAGAAACAGATGGGTGACATAACGGATACAACATCCAAATTTTATTCAGTGTATGTCTCATACCTGTGCCTGTTCACTGTCATTATTTTGCAACTCAAGAGCAGCCTGAGACAGAAAGCAATGTTTTTGCCACAGTGTCAACAGGCAGATGTGAAGTATGTCGACTTCTCTATGTGGAGTGATTTGATGTGACGTGTAATCAGGTTGTCCTTAGTGTTCTTTTTTTGCATTGAAAATTGATCACTGTTATTGAGGGGTTTTGACCAATCAGATTCATGCATTTAACAGTTAGGAACTCAATGTTTAAAATACCATCCCTGTCTGTGTTGGCCTGCATAACAGGAAGTATTAAATCTTATGTTTACCACAGCAAAACTTGTATTTCTGGCTGAGAGTCTGACCTTGACACAACAATCAGGGATTCACAATGAGCACAACTCTGCCGTACATGCTGATTTGTTATTTTCACCAAGTTGTTTTCACACTTTTCCTATGCTTCTGTCCCTTCTCTTCCTCAGGGGAGACTGTCTGAACACTGCAGCCTAGTTTCACTTGATCGTTCAGCTGCTAAACAGCAACGTCTAATGGATTTAATAACTGCGACATGGAGGTGTTTGAACACAAACATACAGTCAATTAACCGTAATTAAAACACAGGCGCTACTAAATAAACTGCAGCATGTACAGTTTCATAATAAAGGAATCACATATTCACTGACAGATGCTGTGCTACATTTAAACAGATTCTAATTAAACCCTACAAACAACTTCATTAAACCTTTTCAATTTTTGGTTGCAAGCCACAGTGTTTGTCATTTTTAAGGGACATGGTTGAAAGACTTTCTTTAATGTGTATGTTTCTCGCTCACTAAGAAACTCTAGCACTGCCTCTTACAAAGACGATATGATTGTAACAACAGAGTTTGATCTCCTTGTAATCACTTTAAAGAGGTTGAATGACATTGGGACAGTGTCACAGAGCTAAACAGCAAGTTAATGCTTTTGAGATGAGCGCACTAAAATATTAATAGAGGTCCTAGGCAAGGAAAGGTCATCCCTGAGACTTAGAGTGAATAATAAGAGGTCTAGTAGCAACCTCTGGGAAGATACAGTAAGACCAGCTTGTAAAAGAACAGTAAAAGTACATATCAGGCTCTAGCACTCCAGCTGTAGTCCTCCACTGGACAGAGAAATGCTAGAAAAATCTGTTATCTGATGATAACAGATGAACCACTTCCTCTTGTATACACACAACATGTTTGTAGCTGCAGGTCAAAATGAACTCAGCTGAAAACACCAACATGTCGCATATTGACCAGATGGTGTGAAAATCAACAAGACAACAAGTGTGTTTATTTCACAGGATCTTGTTTATCCGCTCAGAATTATTTTCTGTTAGCTTCATATCTGCTGTATCAGGCTGTTAGCCAAAGGTACCGTGGGTGTTGTAAACAGGTACAGAGCAGGTTCAACACAGAGAGCGTCAAGATAGAAAGCTCCAGGTCAACTCCAGTGTTATATTTATGCAGCCTAAAATAATAAAAACAAGTTAACCTGAAAGGGCTTTAGACTCTCTACAACACTACACCAGCCACTCATTACAGACAAACAATTAAGAAAGAAGTACTGACTGTGATCATTTACTGTCTTATGAAGTTGAATGTTTTTTGTTCAATGTCCTTCTGTCAACATCTAAAATGACAGGGAATGCTACTCTGCTCATAGACTGTGTAAATAATAGACGTAGTATCCGTGACATCGCCCATCTGTTCCTGAGCGCTGTTTTGAAGCCAATTGATGGCGGCAGCCATATTGGAAATGCTGAACTCAACCAGGCAGAGTGTGACATAAAGAGGAGGAGTTTTAGCCTCCTAGCCAACAGCTATGGGTTCCCGCCTTTCAATCAACTCAGTCATGTCCTTATTTGGGCAAAAACTCGCAATCTTAATATCTTCTAAACCATTGCGTTACAGTGTGTGCGGCGTAGAGCCAAGCCGTTTTTTGAACCAGGCTGTAAACATGTTTCTTAATGCTGCAAAGATCGTCTTTTTTGAATTGGTGTGTATTTGGTTTCCGGTGTTTCTGCAGTTGAATGAATTGCAGTTTATAACACTTCCGCATGGGCTTCTTATTTTGAGACCGGAGGTTGCTGCTTGACTCTGCTATGTTAGCTATCTTCTTTAAGAGTTAAGTTTTTTTCCCCCAACTTGATCAAATGCAAATAGATTCATTATGTTATGATGATTAACCTCCTAAAATAGTGAATTACCAGGATGTAGTTTTATTGAATTTGTTCCTTTTTTAAATGCATTATCTTTACTGGGTAGCTAGCTACAATTTTAGAATTTGCTAGCTATTTACTTTGCTAGCTTTCTCTTCGTATACCTCTCGACTATTTTTCAGTCTTTCTTTCTTTGACACCTTTATTTTCTTTTTTGTACTGAAAAGTGACAACTAGGATAGGTTTAACTTTGATTTAGTAAAAACGATGCAAAAAATTAAATCCCTGTCAGAGCTAAATTGAATTTTAAAACATGTTGTTAGCCTGTTTTGGTTTTGCATTGGCAGAACACCATTAGCCCTAAACTCCCATTCAGATGTCCTCTCCTTCAAACCATGCAGTAGCACCAGAGGTGGGTAGAGTAAACCGAACCAGTACTCAAGTAAAAGTACTGTTACTTTCTAATGATGTTACTCAAGTAGAAGTAAGAGAAATAAGTACTTGAGTAAGAGTAAATAAGTACCTAAAAAAAAAAACTACTCAAGTAGTGAGTAACTTGTGAGTATCATATATCAAATTGTACTGTATTGGAAATGCAAATAACAATGTGAAGTGCACACTGCCTTTAATAAAGTGACATAAATAGGAAAATGCCAAAATGAATGCTGTTAGGCATGGTTTACTTTCAAACATTAAAGAAACAGAAGCTGCAATGTGCACAAACTAATGTACCAGCTTTCATTTTTTAAAACAAGCTAGAACTTCAAACTGTCTGAGATGTCATCAGAACTCCAGAACATTAATACTCCAACATTACAATAAAAAATGTATCTATGCCTTCCAAACTTTCTTTTTTAACCTTTAACTTATTTTCAGTACATCTTACTTAAAAACATAACATGAAAGTGCTAAAACAACTTGGAAGTGTTTAAAAAGGCCATGAACTCAGTCCTGAAGAATCTCTCTGAGGTGACTGTTGAGCTTCAGAAGGGGCTGTTTTTATTAGCATGCTACCTTACTGCTCTTATAAGTTACTTTAGATTACTTTCCAACATTTCTAACATGCTTTTAAGATTTAATGTTAACCAGTATGATCCTAAGCTTACCTAACTGATAACTCACTATAACATGTTTTTAAGATTTAATATTAACTAGTATGATCCTTAGCTTACCTAACTGATTACTCACCATGACATGCTTTTTAAGATTTAATATTAACCAGTATGATCCTTAGCTTACCTCACTGATTACTCACCATGACATGCTTTTTAAGATTTAATATTAACTAGTATGATCCTTAGCTTACCTCACTGATAACTCACCATGACATGCTTTTTAAGATTTAACTGTTCTATAAGCTCAAGATTTCCACCGTATAGACAAAGTAAGCAGCACGTAATGTGACTGTTTCTCCTCGTCATTTAGAAGTTATGAGAGAGTCCGGATGTTGGGTACAGGGTAAACATGTTCCTCCAAAGGGGACGCAGGTATTACGCAGCCTCTCTCCCCAGCTGTAGGTGGAGGAGGGGGCGGAGCTACTTCTCCGTTCATTCAGTGTTGAGGCTATTTGTAGCTCTGGATCAGAAGGAGCTGCGTGAAAGATCGGCTAAGTATAAAACAATATAAAATGAAGAAAAAAAGGAACGGTAAAAGTAGCGACTGGACAGCCCAATGTAACGAAGTAAAAGTACATATTTTTTAACACAAATGTACTTGAGTAGGAGTAAAAAGTACTCTGCAAAACAAATACTCTCAGAAGTACAATTTTTTGAAAAAACTACTCAAGTACATGTAACGGAGTAAATGTAACTCGTTACTACCCACCTCTGAGTAGCACATATAAAAGGCACTGATTTCATAACCATTTTTTATCTTTTCCTCAACCACTACCTCCCGCCTCACCATCTTTGATAGTCTATTCTGTCTTTACCTCACACCGTGCCTCCACTCCAAGCCTGTACAATTTGTCCTAGATGTGTTTTAAATTACATGCCTCATCAAATAAGGCTTTCTTCTTAGGCTGTGCGTGTGTGTGTGAGTGTGTGTATGTGTGGGTCCTTTGGTATTTCACCACCCTCAGAATCTGATTCCTATTAAACAAGCCTCTGGAGCTGAGCTCAGTATTCATAGTGAGTAACACTGGGTTGTAACAGATCTTACAGACATAGCATACTGTGGCGCTATCACTGACCTTTCTTTCTCTCTTTCCTCTCTCCCCTCTTTTCCTCCGCCTCTCTGCTCTGCATCATTTAAAGGAAGCAGAGGTAAGTCACACAATCCATTCTGTTTGTAATTTGATAATACTTTCATAAAATGTTCTACAGTAACCTCATGGAAGCCTCAGGTATTTGTTGAAGAGCTGGAGAGGTGCTGCTGATTTAAATGCAGCAGGGTTTTTTACCTTGTTGGACTTAATGTGGTATCAAGTTTCATTTAAAATGTTACTGTAGTTGTTTGATAGAGTTCCTCCCCTAAAGCAAATGCTGTAATTTGTATCAGAGTTTCTGAAGTGTAATAAAAGTTAAGCCTTCGGTAATGCAAACCTGTGATTAGTTTACATGTCTGTCATTCTGATGCAACACAGCTCAGGAAAGCCTATGCTTGTGCATGGCCAAAAGAATGTAGACACGTGTACAGTAAGTTACACTTATATAAATTGTTGTTCACCTCATTTAAAAAAAATGGGCTTTAATGTTGCCATAATTACTTCTGTTCCTCTGAAGGCTTTTCACAAGATTTCAGGACCCTTTAATTGGCTAAAACATTGATTTAAACTATTTTATTGATCTCCATCGTCATCTTGCTACTTTATGCTGTTGCATGTAATTTCATTTAAGTGGAACTAAGAAGTTCATATAAAACCATGTTTTCTGATCTGTTTGTGGTCAAACATAAATTCAAAAAAGGACCGTTTTCAATTTACATGCCTAACATTTTTACAATATTTCTGTATCGATTACTGCACCTGCTCACAAGCAAGATGAACCTTCTTTTACTCCACTCACCACATGTGGAAAATAATTTCCCAATGTCTGCTCAAATTCAATAAAACAGGGCTTCAAGTAATGAGTGTTAACGGCAGCTCCAATAACCTCAAAACTTTATCTTACCAGTCAGTTTTGAAAAATTGCTTTTGCTTTTTGTTTATTGTTGTAATGTTGTTTTTGTGAAATGCATTTGTAATCTTTTACTATATGTTGCTGTGCTTGTGTTTAAATTGTGATGTCTTCACATACAGTTTTCATGTTTTGTAGAATTGTCTTATCTTATTAAAATAATCAGTTCACATCAGATATGAAGGATGAAAGCATTTCCTGATCAGAGCTTTGGCACATACATTTTATCACCTGTATACAGTACACTCTAAACTTCTAGTAATGATAATGAACAAATCCAAGAGCTTTTTTGTATATGGTGTTGACAGTATGAAAGGTCAGTGTCACGGAAGAAGCATAGAATAAAACTGTGATTGACTCAGACTTGTATGAATGTCTGCCTGAACTGACTTTTGCCACGGTAACATCCTACTTTTCACTTTCACTGTCTTAAAAGTTCATTTTATAATAGGGACGGAGCAGAACAGATGGACATAAAACAAGAGAAAAAAGAAGGGAGGACCTAAGGGAGAAGTTAATTAGGTTTCATCTCCTCATTTCAAACTTTTTAGTTGGCTCAAGTGTCGGCAGTCGTCATTTATAGAACAGGCACTGAATGAGTAGGTCAACTGTCCATTTTCTCGACTCTTTCTTACAACTGCTTCACTTCATTTCTGTCTGTCTGTTTGTGCCTGTCTCTCTCTCTTCCTCTCTCTCTGTCTCTCTACACTCCCCCCAGCTCTTTTTCTGTCTCTTACAGCCTCTCTAGCTCTCTCTCTTTCTCTCTCTCTCTCCCCTCCCTACTCTCTTGTATTTAATAATAAAGAAGGCAGAGATCTTGCTTTCAAACCCAGCAGGTTTACTCTGCCCAGTTCACATAGTGTCACTGACACAGGCTCACTCCCTGCTGACACACATATGGTTCGCTGCAGGCAATACTTTAAATGCAGACACCAACACTGTGTGTGTGCTTCTGAGTGTTTGTGTATACACACACCTGTGTATGCAGTGCTGATATAGCTCATGTTTAAAAGAAACAGCCCTAACTACCTCATTTCATAACAAATTATTATAACATTTGTTGAACCATGCATTATCTCTCAGTCTTCAGCATTTAAAGCATACTATGATGAGGATGTTATGGACTGATAGTAAATAATAAACATGCAAAATGTCCTTACCTGCTTCAATAGAAGTGTGTTAGAAACTTTACAGTGCATATAAGATTTAAATTCATCTAGCTGACACAAACAGGCTGATCTCCTGCTGACAGTGAAGTTTCAGGCAGATCATGTGAACACCAACGTGGTGGTCGGTTAAAACTCACAACTACCTTTTCTGCTACTGTTCTTATTCAATGTCTGCTATTGCACACTGAAAACACACCACCTATACCACTCCTGTTTACATTGTTAGTCAAGTTCTCAGTCTATCATTTGCATGTCACTCTACACAACCGTATGCAGTATGTAACTGGGTTTTTAATTGCTCTACAGAATAGGAGAGTTGTGGGCAGGGAATCCGCTTTAAATGAAGTGTATTTTGCTTAATAAATCCAAAGCTCTCCTCAGCTAAGCTCAACTGAGGCAAGCCAATTATTTTCTGTTTTAATATTTTATTTTCTGCGGCTCTCTCTGTGAGTGTAGACTGTTCCCTGTGTGAACAATAACAATATTGAACTTTTCTTCGAATTTGAATTTTTGGAACATCCTAGCAGCTGAGCTGCTTTCTGTACTGTATACTTGTGTCCATTTTTAGACATTCAAACAAGTTTCTACCCCTGTTTGTTTCCCATGTCCACTGAAATGATTCACTTAAACAAAGTACGAGAACCAAAAGGCGATGAGAATAAGGACATGTTTTAACAGCAGTGTGTCTTAGTATTGGGCTGTTCTCTCTGCTCTACAAAATAATTCAGTGTTATCCTCGGCATGGAGTTATTTTTTCTTAACCCAGTTTTTTTGTGATGTGTTTCCACTCAGGATGACTACTTCAAAAGCTGGGCGCCTGCCAAGTCTCTAGACCAAGGTGAGTCCTGCTATATATGTGCTATTCAATGAAGAGCAGGTATAAAACCTCAGTATTTTTCAGCACAGACAGAATGTGGATAACGCATCAAGTTAAGATACCTGTTGTGTACTTAATGCTTGGTTACATACATACTTCTTGTATTGGATGACCTATATTACAGATCAGGGATATCTTTATTATCCCTGAGGAGCAATTTGTGCAGTGCCTCACAACCATCACACAGACAGTAGAATATTAAGAAAAAGAAATGGGACATAAATGACACTCTTAATTGATCAAAGGCAATGGCAGTACATAGATATTGTAAATACAAGTTGAGCTGTTTAAAAGGCTAAGGGCTGCTGCAACAAAGGATGTTTTAGTTTGTTTTTCTGCATGCAGCGAGTATGTATCTGCGGCAACACAGAAGCAACAAGAACTCTTTAAACTGCAGGTTTGGATCAATTGAGATCGTCGTGGCTCTTTAGTTTGAATATCTCAAATCATTCAAAGTAGTGCCTTCAATTTTGCAGAACATATTGACGATGGCCAGCAACTTATTTCCGTGTTTTTAGATTAAGGGATCCATACAAAAACGAATGAAAGAGAATGTGATAACAGATTCATAAAAGCAAACAGAAAACATTTGCAGAAAACCCTTGTCAACTTTGAAATTGTGCAGTTTTTGATAGACACATTCTTTGATGGTCTTTCCTGCTCACAGCATCTACCTGAGGTTCAAAGGTCAGCTTGTCATTCATAATGGTGCCACAATATTGTGCACAGTCTTCACTTCTTGTCCATATATCACCACTGGAGTGATGATCAATAAATTCTTCCTCAAATCCATTGCCATCTCTTTAGTTTTGGACACATTGTTGACTGAAAAATACTTTTTGAACCAGTGAATACGATCTGTTAATACAGGACCAAGATCAGGGTCATCAGCAGATTCGAAGACATAATGCTTATTGATCCTGATATTCAGGGAAGTGTTTAAAACTGTCATCGCCAATCCTTATCAATTACACAAGGTATTTCCAGAAAACTAAGCTGTTCTTCAAATCAATTCGATTATGGTCCCCAATGACACATCCTCAAGTGTCTTAAATTAAGTCCTTGAAGATTTTTTAAGATTCCTTTATTACTCCTCATCAGTCAGGTCAAGTAAAAAACATGTTAAACATCGAGGTGGTATTCATGGCGCTACATTAGCTTTTAACGGCATACAAACCTGAAAGCTCTATCTGCTTTTAACATTTTCTGCTCCGTTTAAGCTATTAAACTCTTTTTTTATGAACTCTTTATACATTTTTCAAAACAAATCAAACTTATTCACTCCCTTTTAACTTCTTTAACATTTACACTGGTTTTGAAGACTTTTAATAAAGCTAAAGGTCAGATCTCTATTACCTTCTCTCAGTACATCTTATCTTATATATTGTTTGTAAGAGGTACACGGCACACTTTCTGCATAAAAGATTAAATAACCTATTTTTACTGACAGAGTGAGCACAGAGAGAGGGATGAAGGTTTTGTTTTCCTTTTCAAACTGACATGTTCAAAAACTCTTAAGTGTCCTCACCTTCTGTACAGATGTTTAATTCTGTGCAGTGGAAAATAATCCTATACATAACATCCAACAGAAAAATGTGTTATATTTACCATAGTTACATGATGGAATAGCAGGACTGTGCTATAGAAGCAGTATACTAAATCTACTTAATCTGATAAACATGAATCGTATGATATGATAGGGGTGTAGTGATTTTAAGCTGAGAGTTATTGACGAGAGCAATCGTTTTGTAAGCAAGCTGAGGTGTTTTTTGCCTTTAGTGCTCAGCTCCTTCCAGAAAACACACGTGTTAAAGTGCTGATGCTTAAAAGCTGTTTTATGTTTACATCACTTGAATCATCCACCACACACATTCTTTTATTGCTACTATTTACAGCCTGGAAATTAAAAGGACTCCAAATGAACTAATTGTGCTGTTCAACGAGCTGTTGCCAAAAATCCAATCATCTCTGTAAACATAGGGGGTGTGTGCATGTGAGTTTGCCTGATGCTGCACCTTTTCACAGCTAGGTGCTACTTATAGACTTACTAAAGCAACAACGCCAAGACAGTTTTATCAATCACAGGCGAGTGTGCAATGCTCTTAAGACCGTGTAACTCTTGACTAAACCCAATTATTACAAACGCAGGATTACTTTCACTCACACTCTCAGTCTCACTGTCTCGCCTACACGCACAGGCACACACACACACCCACACACAAAGATTTGGGGCTGATTGGACTGCAGCTCTGTGAGACTTTAAATCTTGCTAACCACAGAGTATGTTCTGCTATGTGCTGCCTCAGTTTTGCATATCTAGCACAGTAACAGTAGCTCTGCAGGGAAAGACTTGCTGAGCAGGTTTATCTGGGCCAGCTCCTCGTGGATACCGAGCCTAATGAGAACAGCCTTGCCTTGGTGTAGTTTCTTTTGTTTCTCATCGAGAGCTAAAGACCAAAAGTAAACAGAGCTCCATTTGCCTACGCTAGGGCTTCATACACCAGATGCTATAGAGGATGCAAGAGTCAAACTGTAATATGTGTGCAGAAGCTTGATGTGGATAAAAAAAAAAATGCATCCAAACATGGAGGTTCTGCTTTTCCAAAAGAGGCCAATCCGTTTGTAGCAACCAGCTGAAGGTTGTCTGTTGAATATGTCCCTTAATTAAAAATCCTTCCAATCAAACCGACAAAAACAAGGGTGACCAGAGGGTTCTGACTTGATGTTTAACCACAGAAAGAGAGGACACTAAGGCTATGTTCACACTGCAGGCAAAAGTGGCCCAAATACAATTTTTTGGGGGTCAAGTGACCAGGTCAGATTTTTTAGAGACAGTGTGAACACCCAAATCAGATGTTTTTCAAATCAGATTTAGACCATTTCCATATGTGGTCCTGAATCAGATACAGATCAGATTTTTTTCAATGCGACCTCAGTGTGAATGGCCAAGGCAGATTTGATGCACATTTGATACTTTCACGTAACTTTATAGCGACACACGTCACAATTCTGCGCAGCGGTAGCCTTGCAAAAATGGAATAAAAATATAGCAAAGATGGAGCAAGTCAATGGAGAGACAGCGAGGTCTTGGACCTTATAAATATATGCGGTGACACTTCCTCCGCACCTGGTCATTCATTCTCCGGCTCCCACTGCACAAAAACTTTGTAACAAAGGCGAAAATGCTGACTTCCTCCATGTTTACGTTTTTGAAACAGCTGCATGTGATGTCATTGTTACTCTTCTATGGGCATGCGGGGCAGTTCGGAGCTTCTAACAGTTCACACTGGATTTGGATACAGGTCACATTATAGATGGTAATGTGAACAGGCAAACAAAAAAATCAGATCTGAGCAAAAAATCGGAATTGAGCATTAAGCCTTACAGTGTGAAAATAGCCTAAGTGTCACAGCTTGCAAAAACTGGCAAATCAAAAGTCACCCTTCACTCATGTTCCCCTCTGATGTTGTCCCAACTGCCAAAGACAACCTTTACTTTCAAATACATTTGTGCTTCTTGGGATTTATTCAGTTTCCATAGTCAGCTTCATAGGTTTGATTTGATTTTACTAACCGAAGTGTGAGTCAAGTCAATATTGTTTTGAGCAGCAACAATTGAAGGCAGGGTAAAGAAAAAAATCATTAACGCTGTACTGCATGAGCATGCAAAGTGATATAAAAAGCCTTCTGAAGAATGAAAGTTTCCGACAGAAACGTAGCCCTGCTTACTTTAGCTCCATTAAATCAGTTTTCTTTTGTAAACGCACAGACTCGATGAACAGCACTCCTTCCATCAGGTCCATTTGGGTGTGAGGGGTTTTCAAACGAAAAACGAGCTGTCAGACAGTCATGAATGTTGGAATAAAGCTGGCTGCAAAAAAGCAAAACAAAATTCATGATCGGATGCACCCTTAACACCTTCAGTACAACCACAAACCTTTAGTACACCAACTCCAGCAAGAAATGATGTGATTTATCCAAGTTTCTAATATAAGTTTCAGAGATGCTCTCAACTCTCCCAAGAAGAATCACAGTGTTTGCCAGAATGTTTGCAGGACATAACAAATCTGTAGAAGGCACAGTAGAAAAGATTTTAAGCATATCTGTCCAGTCCTACAACAGTTTGAAAATGTTTCAAATCCTTCATGAAGCCTTTTCCTTCTATAGATATAATATACGCTCCTCCACTGCCCACTCCCTGTGGTTTCTTCCATGCATGTGAGTCACTGCAACATTTCGCCAGGACATAATGAGGTGACTGTGTCCTCCTGAGAAAGTGACATCTGTGTGCGTCTCCAGAGAGACATTCCGTGTAGTTGAAGCAAAGAGCAGCTCTGTGCCAATTAAACTCTTTATGAGAGAGCATAAAAAATATTTTCTCAATCTTCCTTTTTTGCCTCTGCTGTTCTGCTGCAGCCATGCTCTTCAGCTTCAGTCTGACTGCTCCCCTGCTGCATAGCTGCTAACATCACTATGCACAATGCAGTCACTCCTACGCAAACAGACCTCTGTGGAGTATTGGACAGCATAACAATTACACAGTGAATAAATAATGGGAATCAATCAGACAATCTGGGCTGCTCTGGGAGCATTCTCTCTTTTTATGCATCTGGATTGCTCCTAGTAGGTGCTACTATCACCCAGCTGTTACTACAGGTATCATTATAATTGTTAGCTTCACCTTATGAGCACAGCTGGTGTCAGTATGTCTATCTTATTGGAGACATCCATTAAGGAGCATGTCATGAGGAAATATCTGTCCTTTTCTTAAACAGATTCATGATACCGACTTCAATCAATCAATCAATCAATCAATCAATCAGGGCCCGTATGCACGTGCAGCCATTAGCGATAATAACGGGCCGTTTGTACTAATGGTGAAAAAAAATACGGATTAGCGGTATGCATGAGCCAGGTTAACGCCCCAACAAAGCATTACATTTAATGGCGGTAGACCCTACCATTACAGGTGCTAACGGCAGGTTGACCACACCTGTTAGGCTGTTTAAAAGATGGAGGACATCATGCTTATGCGCTACCGTTTACGACGAAATATGCAAAGACATTTTAAAAAAATGTATGCTATAATGTGTATATGTATGTAAATGTAAATGTATGCTTTAAGTTATATTTTTGGGTCTTTTTGCCTTTATTCCATAGGACAGCTGAAGAGAGAAAGGGAAATTTGGGGAGTAGAGAGTGGGGGAGACATGCAGGAAATGGTCGACCAGTCGGGAATCGAACTGGCGTCCTCTGCGATGAGGACCGTAGCCTCTGTATGTTGGGCGCTTAGACTGCTAGGCCACCAGCGCCCTAGATATTTTTTATTTTTTAGGTCTTCTACAGTGCACTCAGAAACACCACACGTATTTACCCAGTTCAAGATCTTAAACCAAACTTTCCCTTTCTCCTTGCTTGTTATCTTTGACGATTGACTTGCTGATAATAGGTGTTTGTTCATTCTATATTCTTGTAATAAAATGTCCATTTCTTCAGCTGAAAAGTTGTTTTTTCTTGATCTTCTCTCAGTCACACCGGTACCGCTCCCCTTGTTTATTGTTGTTAATGCGTAGTAGGCATGCGCAATTTGAATTTGTTGGATCTGGGTTTTCCAGGAGGTTCCCTGGACATATGACGTTTTGAACCAGCCTCGCTTTCACTGCACAGTTAGTTAATTGGCCAATTATTTGCAGTCGTGCATGCGGCTAACGCTACGGCCAAATGGGCCGTTCCAAAACGGTACGTTAAGACTTATGGTCCCTTTTGTGTAATGGCTGGATGTGCATACAGGTCCAGGACTGTTCCCTTAATATGTCTTTAACAGAGGCCAAACATGAATCTACCATGGGCAATGGTTAAAAATAATCCCTAATCAGGCAGAAACCTTGAGCAGAACCAGACTCATTGGCATACAGCTATCTGCACAGGCTGTCAAAGCTGGATACTGAAACACTGCTAGATTTGAAGACCACATATTTGCCTTTGATGGATAATTGAAGAAATTGTACTTAAAGTGTGCCTGCAGGGCGTTTTAATCTCATAAAGCCAGATGTGTGGGTCAGATTAGGGGTCAATACAGCTCAATGCAAAGTGTCATCAGTCACCACTTGCTGATCTCGCTTTGAATAATGAATCCTTGTTCGCCCTTGGAGACTAATCAGCAGCAGGAAGGTTGTAGGGGAGAAAATCCAGTCCCCTGATGAATCACTTTGCGATTAGCGCTCCCCCCCTTAGTAGCATCTAATGAATGAAATCAGTGGGATCACAAATGACTTGTTGGTGATACAGAACAGCAAGCGATCAAATCCACAGTGGTTAATGTGTTTTCTACAGATCTTGTGGCTTAATGATGTCCAGCCGTCACAGTGGAGCTGTTGTTGTAAACATGTACTGTATTTGGATCAGACTAATCCTGCTGAATTTCAGGATAAGAGTCAGCTGCAGTCTGTAAGTCTGGTTGGCCACTTTGTTTTACTGCAATTAGCATTTGTTACTGCTCATCAGGGCTCTGATATTACCAACATGCCAGGATTGTGTTGTTGATTTAGTCTCGCATGTAGCCGACTGCTTCTGTGTGACTCTTGTTTTTCTATTTGGGGACAGCAGGATGGGTATACCAATTTCCATCAGGGACTTTTTCTTTTTTTCAACAGAACCCTGATCTGAAATCCTTGTTTCTATCTTTCATTTGTACCTACAGTTAAACCTGCCTGTGTTAGGCTTGTATGAATGACTTCACTGAGACCAAACAATGTTAAACAGCGACGGGGCTGTGCTTTAGACTCAGCTTATGCATATTGTATGCTGAGCATTTAGAAGAAGTGCTTTAGTTTTATGTGTTTTAAACCACAAGGTTCTGTATTTGCATTTGACAGTTGCTGTGATAATTGCCTCTGGAGGATGAAGCAGCTTTGTTTTTAGATTGGGAAAAGGCTGTAATTTGGTTTTATGTAAGATGTTGCTCTAGGAGGCTACACAGCCACATATGCTGCTGTAGAAACTGTTGATTTAAAGCAGCACCAATAGAGCAGAGCGTAGATAATAACTGTTTCACTCACATAATCATAGTGCTATATAGTGATCTGTTACTTTTCTAAAACTGATGAGTCCAATGCGTGGAGGTTTTTAATTTCTTTAAAATTAATGCTATAAGCCACTTCCCTGAGCTCCTTTATGGATGTCACATGGATGACAGCAACATGGGAGCCTATTCTGAGCATGCATAAACATATTTTCAGAAGTTAAAGAAGTCACAACTTGTATCTGGTGGAGGTGAAGTTTTATGTCAGCTTTTTGCTGACAGGCAATTTACTAAACTAACAGAATCTTTTATAAAGCACTGCTTCCCTCTAAATATATTCATAGAGAATTATAGTGTACCCTGCAACCCTGCTTTATGTGTGTGTGTGTCCCTCACTGCAGTGCAGTTTTCTTTTTCCTGCCTTTTTCTTGAAACATTACCCTCCCCTTCTCCAAATTCCCTCATCAGTTACACTTATTCTTCTTCATTTTTCCAGGCCATCCATCTCTCACCACCCCTTCACGTCATACGACTGTGTGTCTGTTCATTGTTTCTCCTGAGTTTGTTTTTATTGTTTCTGATGGATTGAGTTCATCAGATGGAAGTTACATAACGAGGAACAATTGGCGACTGTGATCAACACACCACAGTGACGTACATTCACAGACACGCAGACCAAAAGCCTGTGAGAATCAGTAGTTAGTTGTTTTTTTATTCATGTATAATTAACATTGTAAGAAGTTGGTTATTATTATCACATCCCCCCTGTGAAGCTGTTGTCTTGTTTTTTATTTTTTCTTTCATTAGCTTGTTTCACCCTGCAGGAAATCTTGAGTAGGGAAGATACTAAGCACCAGTACTTCCCCTCCAGCTTCACATAAATTGTCCTCATTTCTGCACGGGTCAAATTTACGATTTGACCATGTCAGAGTAGATGAAAAAGGTTTTCTTTTCATGCGTTCTGAAAGCTGTAGTGAGTGTGTGATAAATATTTCATAGTTTGTACTATGATGAAACTTATGAAGGCAGAAAAGTATCCAAATGCCAATATTGGAGCAGATTAATAAATAATACTTACATATTATGAGAGGAGTTGCCAGTTTTATACTTCAGTATTTGCCTGAACTTCAGTTTGGCTTTTATTAAACCTCTTGAAACAGTCTAACCTCCCATGAGATGAGAAATGCAAATACCAGCCTGTATTCCAAATGTTGCTCCTTTGGTCAAAACCTTCAGAGCGTGATATTAAACCCAGTACTATAAATTACACACTTCACTTGAATGTCACAACTTCTCTTGTCTTTGTTAAGCATTAGAACTTGTTACAACAGTGACAGCTCATTGACCGCTCTATTTGCTGGTCATACATGGTTAACCTGTTAGGCCTCTGTACATGTTGTGCTTAATGCTGAATTCTAAGGCCGTGTGAGGATGGAGGTGTGTGTGGGTGACGCTGGCTGGTGTCCCAGTCAGCCCGGCTCTCCCTGTGGGTGTCACCAAACAGACATCTGCTGTACTCAGACTCATATGTTCCTGGCACACTGTGTCCAGAGCTGACCTAACGCCGATGAGAGAAAAGTTATATCATGTGGACAAGTTAGACGTCAGCCACTGATTCAATGACTTATGCAATCTTATATTTGGGGTTTCTTTTTTCATACTCTATTAGATAGGAGATTTGTTCCCGGACATAATCTGAGACAAAATAGCATCCTGCGGCTCTTGTTGTGAGAAAGAGTCAAATTTTTTATTCTATAAAGTTATATGCAGCTTGAGCAATAGCAGCACTACAGATAGATGCACTATACAAGTGCATCTCAACAAATCATTCAGTACACTCAACCATAATCATGGGGAAGACTGCTGTCTTGACAGTTATCCAAAAGATGATTATCGACAACCTCCACAAGGAGGGTGCAGAAGATCATGACTGAAAAGGCTGGTTGTTTGCAGAGTGCTGTACTGAAGCATGATAATGGAAGCTGACAAAAGGGGAAACGTGTGGAAGGCAAAGGTGCACAAGCAACAAGGATGGCCACAGTCTTGAGAGAATTGTCAAGAAATGTTGATTTCAGAACTTGGATGAGCTACACAAGGAGTTGACTCAGGCTGGGGTCAGTGCATCAAGAACCACCACACACAGTCACCAGGAAAGAGGCTACAACTGTCAGATTCCCAATATCAAGACTCTCCTGAACCAGTGATAATGTCAGAAGCTTCTTACCTGGCCTAAGGAGAAAAAGAACTGTTACTCAGTGGTCCAAAGTCCAACTTTCAGATGAAAGTAGATTTTGTATTATATTTGGAAATCAAAGTCCTACAGGGTGGAGAAAGACTGGAGAGGCACAGAATCCACAATGTTTTTAGGTAGAAGGTGAAGTTTCCACATTCTGTGATGATTTGGGGCACCACGTCATCATCTGGTGTGTTTTATCAAGTCCAAGGCAACCTAGCTGTCTACCAGGACACTTAAAAGCACTTTGTGCTTTATGGAGATTATATTTTCCTTTTCCAGCAGGACTTAGCACCTGCCCACAGCGCCACAAATTCCACCAAATGGTTTGCCAACCACGTCAAGTCAAGTCAAGCTTCATTTATAAAGCACATTTAAAAACAACCTCAGTTGACCAAAGTGCTGTACAGTTATTAAGATACAATATAATCATACACAAATATAATAATAAATAAAACAATAAAAGAATAGTAAGAGCTCAATTTAGGAAATACAAAGAGTAAAAAAGTAAAAAAGCCATGGATTCTTGCTTAGCTGGGACTGAAGGCCAAGGAGAAAAGATAGGTTTGACAGACTGTGCAGCTCTAACCTGGAAAGGTAGGCTGTTCTACAGCTTTGGGGCCGCCACTGAGAAGGCTCTGTCCCCATAAGTAGAGAGTCTGGACCGAGGTACTGCCAGGAGCAGCTGCTTTGATGACCTAAGTGCTCTGGAAGTACTGTGAGGCTGCACATCCTAAAGTTAACAGGCAACCAGTGCAAAGATGCAAGGACAGGACTGATGGTACTACTGTGCTTGATTGGCCAGCCAACTCGCATGACCTGAACCCTTTAAAGAATCTATGGGGTATTGTCAAGAGGAAGATGAGAAACACCCAACCCAATTACAGACAACATAGTCTAACAAACAACAACAAACAATCCAACAAAGTCACCAGCACCACAGTGCAGGTACTTCTTTTTGGTCAGATTTAATAAAATTCCCTTTATGTTATGTTTTAAACTCGTTAGTTCTAATTCCTGCTGCATAAAAATCTAACAACTATTTAGGCGTCTCTGTGGAGCTCTTATTAAAACATGTCACATCTACTTTCCTTCAAATCAGAACCAAAGTCAGCTTGTTGCCCAATGATGAAAGAAATACACATTTTCGTGCATATCAGAAAAAAACAGTAAATTAAAATGACTGATTACATCTATAAGTTAGATGAAAAGCAAGCTGTACTGCACACATGAATACTACAGAGATTCCAGGTGTATGCAGTTAATTAACCAGACACACAGGCAGTAATCAGTGATACCCGAAGCCTGCTGAGATGCAAAGGTAGCAAATATGCACAGTCCCGGTGAGGGTATGGTTAATTTAATGAACAGATGAAGCTAATTATATCAGCTAAGCAGTTAAATTATGTTTAGCATGGAAGAGAGGAAATGGTATGGAAGAAGAGGCACTGAGGACTAGTGGTCCAGAGAAATGGTGATGAGGAGAGGGTTAATGTTTGCAGGCAGAGCCACAGTGAGCTGAGTGAATTGCTTCTGCCCTACACCTTTCGTTGATAAAGGCAGAGCCGAGACGACGCTGTGAATCAATGGACTGCAGTGTGCAAACAGTGCTGAAGCAGCTGTTTTTAACTTTTTTAGTTGTAATCCCTGCTGTGTGCAATACTCTTTCAGTCTTCTCTGTTGAACTCTTGTTAGAAACATGTCAGAACTAACATCAACACCTTGACTTTTTGGTTGGCAGTTAAAAATTATAAATGAGATGCACACATTACACTCACACACTTACACTGGACTTACACTAGATCCGTGTCTGGGCCGTCTCCGATCCGCTGTGGTCCGGCTTCATGCTCTCTCGTCCGTCAACCCCCACCGGTTGCGTTTTCGGAAGGCAGCACGGAGCAGGAACGCCGGACAGCTGGAGTCATGTGACCGAGGTTTTCCCATGGCAATCAATTAATCAAGGATTCTCCTCCTCCTCTCCTCATCCATGTTGACTTTATCAGCCTCTGAAAACCTCTGACTTAATGACTCCGGGCCTGCCTCTGCTCTAAATGACTTTTTTTTTTTGTCATAGTTAAGTTTAAAACTATCTAACGGCGTGACTTCCTGTCCCGCTCCATCTGCTCTGTGCTGAATTAATGCGTTGTGCTCCAGCATCCGGCAGAAATAGAAGTCTTGTGTATCTGATCTGTTGCGTTCCGACCTGCCGGATCAGAGATGCAGCCGGAACGCAATGGAGCGGATCCAGTGGGGGTTAACACATTGACTAGGAAAGAAACCTATCAGATCCGGTGCCGTGATGGATCGGAGATGGACCAGACACGGATCTGGTGGAATTGGTCCTTTAATCAGCTTCATCTCTGCCTTAGAGTGTGTCTTAACGCTCAGTATGGTAGTCTAGGACTCAGTATAAGTTAAACTGTCATTAACTGAGCTGTTTTTATTCCTTGTTTCAGATTTATTTTAAAGAGTCAGATCTATTGTCGAGGCAGAATCCAATATCTTGAGATATTTATTTATCATAACCAGAAAAATATAAGCACACCCACCTACATACCCACGTTAGTCTTTTTTAGTGTATGCAATACCACATAACTCATACACACACAAACACACATACACGCCGCCCACCTGTGACTGACTGCAGCAATCTGGAGTGAGAACGGCTGCCTGGTAGTCATTAAAACATCAACCCTGTGCTGACATTTACTTTTTCCATTTACTTGTACTTCCAACAGCCTCATACACTTGTTCACACATGCCAAAGCTCATTGTTGACTTAAATAGAACAGCCAAACTTTCTGTCTTGTACATGAATTTTAAAACAGTTTTCACTCCTTAACTGTGAAATGACAAAAACAAACTGCTTCTCTCGGCATGAAAACACTTAACTCATCTTACAATCATGTCTCCTCTGGGTCATCTCAGCCTTTTCCTAGAATCCATCTTTGAATTGTATTTATAATTTGTTGTTATCTGCATTATTATGCTTGGTCCCATCTGTAATGTTTGGAGATATGCCCTAAAAATGCCTCTAAGCTGGAGAAAGAGTCCTTGGCAGCAGATAACAGTTGTACTGTCAGTCTGACCGATGCAAAGATCAGTATTCTGGCTGTTTCTGTCTGGGCTCTTGTATGTGGGCATGCCCAACAGATTTGTGAAGCTGTGATTGCAATGCATTATCCAGAGAGTGAAGTCAAAGGGAGGATTAGAAATGGCCGCCAGTGGCCGGTTATCACTGCCAGTCCAGAGGAGCAGAGGAGAGTCACACTGACATGAGGACACAACAAGACGGCACAATACAAGCACAGACAGAAAGAGGAAGTTCCAAGTAAAGTTGATCATTTTCATTCCAGGTGTTTACTTCTCCTGTCCGTCTGCTTAATTAGATTACACAGTGAATAAGTGGTTGCTATAGGAACAGTTTTGGCTGCAGAAAGTCGTTTGTGATGCACTCTGGTTTGGCAGCAGCAGCCACAAACAAAGCCTCAAAAATCTGGAGCTTCCAAATTGCCAATCAGCCTGATTAGACGTGACATTGTGTTTTCCCAGCAGAGTGCTCGTCGTTGTTATATATTTCATCAGCCATTTTTCCAACTCACTGAGTCTGCGTCTCTCTGAAGATATGCTGTGCGTCTGCTCCCTTTTCTCATCGGCCCATCTTTAATCTCCACTAACTCTGTCGCTGCTCCCTAATACATTCTCATATAACCATCTTTGATCGGCGCCTGCAGCAGCTAAAATAATCTGAAACAGAGAAACTGATAAGAAAGAGGACAGATAGGACGACAAACGAGAGTTAGCACCTCAGGTCTGTGCATTAAATGGAGTGTGAGCTGGAGCGCGAACAAATATCTCATTTCGGAGTAATGCGCTAAGGTCCTGTTGCTGCCTCTCTAGGCGTTCTTTAAACATTGTTTACCGCTCTGATTTTAATGGCTTGTTGGCCACATCATAAAAAGTGACTCAATATCCATGACCCCTCTGCTCAACCCTTATCTCGTTCCTTCAGAGGAGTGAGTGCTCCTAGCGTCAAGCCTTAGCACATAAATGGGACTATCAGCTGAAACGCACACATACATGCTACAGTGATTTCAAGCCTATGCAGTAAATTAATCAGACACACACAGTACATCCACACACACACACACACACACACACACACACACACACACACACACACACACACACACACACACACACACACACACACACACACACAGGCAGTAATCAATGATACCTGCAGCCTGCTGAGACTCAAAGGCAGCAAATAAACAGTCACAGCGAGGGTATTGTTAATTTAATGAACAGATGAAGCTATATGAGCTTAGTTAAATTTCTTGTTAGGTGGGAATAGAAAAAAAGGTATAGAAGAAGAAAACAGAATAGGATAGAGAGCCTTCATACTCGTTACACATCACGCAGAAAATAAGGAGTGTTTCACTTTTAGCGCCAAACGTTCATGCATCTATAGAAACACAAGAAACACTCATTCTATGCAAAACAATGTATACACATCAAACATTTTGAGCCAATACTGAAGCTGATAAAAACCTGTATGATGGCCAATGACAAGATTATTGATATTTATTGTACATTTCTGTATGAGAAAATGTGGTTTTATGCACCCAAGATTTAGTGAGCAAAGATGCATCAAACTAATACTTACACACTACATACTTAACATTTTTTACTGATATCATTGTTGTCAGCACACAAAAAATAATGAACCGTTCTGAGTCTTCAATTGCTCTTCATCTTCTGTGCATTCAGTAAAGTCTTTTTCATGTTTAAGTCTTCATCCAGCCATTGCGCCATCAAACCAAACATACTCACCAAATCCATGTAAGAAGTGTAAAACATTTCACAGTTGTTGTTGTTGTTGAATGTGTGTAGGGATCCCTTCACCGGGGCAGGAAAGATACTTCACCAAAGTAGTGATGACTTGGGATACTGTTTCAAATATGCCATTAGCTGGCAAAATACTTTGTTTTCTACCTGGGAAAAAGACGGTTATCAAGAGTTGTCAATTCACTGATTTGTCATTGATTGCTTTAGCTTTGAGATGTTTCTGGTAACTTCCTGTTGTCAGCTGCACCTACTGCTACTTTGTATTTTTTCTACATCCTCGTGATGACGACTTTTCGGATGACTTTTCAGATGACTTTTCAGATGACTTTTCTGATGACTTTTCTGATGATTTTTCTGATGACTTTTCCGATTTTTGTGAAAGCTTGAGGATTTTTTTCCTCTTCTGGGTACTTGTAGCACATGTTTTCTGAATTGCAGATGTTTTATCCTCTAGAGCAGTAGAAAACATCCACATCGGTGGCACCAATTTTTACTCTTGTCAGCTTGTTGCAGCTGCACTTAATCCCCCCCTCTTCTCTAGGTAAAGGCAGATTGCATACCTCCACCTACTGTGTTTGAATGTTATAGTTTGTTAATAAGTAGACATTAAAAAATATATAAATATATGTATTGGATAAAATTGTATTATTGGTAAAATAAGTGATGATAAAAATACTCCCTGTATAGGGCCAATAATCTGTCGGCCTAGTATAAATCCTTCACCTCTCTTTATGATGTACATGCATGAAAGATGTTTGAGTATTGTGCACTAGAGAAATATATTGCTCTGGTAGAAGTAGAGCTGCGCGATAAAACATTAATTATCATGATATTATTTTTCTCAATATATATATAACAAATGTACAATAAAATGTTGATATATTTAAACCTGTGATTACACCCTCCAATCACTAGATAGGGAGTGTGTCTTATAGGCTAGTTCCCACCCAACATTGAAGATAAAAGAAGTCTGCATGGAACAGCCAATCATGTTGCAGGGTTAGAGGTAGGCAGGCTTAAAGATGTTTGAAGCGAAATGTAAACAGTTGAATCGAGCGACAGCGACACTGAAGAAAACGTAAAACCTACCAGCTCAAAGCAGAGTGAAAACATGCTCAACAAGAAAGGCCAATAAACTTCATTAGTTAAGATATTTTGGCTGTTTACTAGACCAGTAAATCCCAGATAAAAGCTAAAAAAACGTCTGGTTTCTTCAACTTTCACTTAGGAGAAAAAAATCTGCCTCGTAAACGATATGAAAGAATGATTTGATGTTAATTTTAAAAATTATCGAAACTGACTGATATAAAAAACATTACCGTGATAACATCTTTTTCAATATCACCCAGCTCTAGGTAGAAGTTTGATTATTTTACAATAAGAATTCAGAGAAATAATGGAAGATAATGCACTGGACTGCGTATGTGTGTGTGTGTGTGTGTGTGTGTGTGTGTGTGTGTGTGTGTGTGTGTGTGTGTGTGTGTGTGTGTGTGTGTGTGTGTGTGTGTGTGTGTGTGTGTGTGAGTGTGTAGTGTAGTGTAGTGTAGTGTAGTGTAGTGTAGTGTGTCGATCATGGGGTGGGGGGTCGGCTCATCTTGGAGTCCAGTGTGGTTATAGCTCTGGGGAAGAAACTGAGGAGTGTGATGATCAGAAAGAGTTAATGTTTGCTGACGGGGCCACAGTGAGCAGAGTGAATTGTTACTGCCCTGCACCTCAAGTTTAGAAAGCCAGAGCCAAAACCAACAGCAGACTCACAGCGAAATGAAGCTGTGAATCAATGGACTGCAGTGTGCAAACGGTGCTGAACATGCTGTTTTCAAGGGGAGATGAACACAACAGTAGATCTCACAGAGGGAAGACTCTGCCCTTTGTGCCTCATAGCAAAAGACTTTAACAATAATTTTAATTCAAGATAAATAAACCTTAAAGTGTGTGAACAGCTTTCCATCATAGTGGGAGCCCTCAGGCTAGATGCCAGCAGTTAAACGTTGCATCAGAGAGTCTTGAGGGAGGCTGCAGGTGATACTAAAAGGTACAGACACAAGACCTTCAGAGACCACTTTGGAGAGATTGCCTGCAGAGAAGAAAAGTTAAGATAAGAAAGTCATCCAATAATGAGGAGAATAGAGATGTCAAGGAAGAAAGAGTGGAAGAATAATGAACAGAGGACATATTGACAAAAGTTAGGCTAACTTTTTTTATGCCTCTAAAGGCACACTAATCTTATTCCTTTGTCCTGTTATTACAAACAGTCAACTGTTAGTCCTTCATGAAAAGCTTTATTCCCAAATAACTACATGAGATGAATGAGTTGGAAGGTTAATCATCTCAGAGTGTTAATGTCACAGCCTACAGACAAACATGACAAAGTTCCTGTACCTTAGTGTTTGGCTGCTCCGCTCGCCCCCTCGAGGCTCTGCCACTGCTGGCCTGCTTCCATTCATGATGTTTTACTGCTGTGTGTTTGTTAGAGCGAGGATGGATTATTGTTTTTGTATCTAGATGGATAGGGGCATTACTCTGCTCCCCCTTGGCTGAGTCTACTTGTTCTTGTGTGGTAATGACGTCGGAATGATTATTTCTTTCAGATGCAAAAAAATTATGCCTGTGTTGTTATGCTGCTCCAGCGAGTCTGGCTTGGGATTTAAGAGTTATTTTGGAAAACTAAAGCCTCAGCCTGTATTAACACATGATGAGATTGTAAAGTTTCAGATCCAAACACAAGAGTTCACTTTTATAAGAGTAATAAAATAATTAAAGACATTTTTTTGTGGAAATTAAGTGAGAAAATGATACCACTCATGTATGGAGCGGGTGCATGATAGTGGTTAGATTAGGTTAGCATATTCTTAACAGCTAGCCCAGCTTTCAAAAATACAATACCAGCTCTAAAGCTGTATGAAGCACATTCTTGATTGTTAAACTGAACACTAAACAATAAAAATAAGTAGTCCAATAGTATCCTAAACTGCAACTTTAAGTGCAGAGGGATCTGTCGCAACTAGCTATTTCATGGCTAACTGAAGCCTAGCTAGAAGAGCCAGGGTATTAGCAGAGATGTCACATTATTGATTTAACATTTCTGTCATTACATTGATTAAAAAACAAACATGTTAATTAAAGGGTGCTATGAAGGTGCTGTGTTAATATTTGGGTACATCGAAAAGGATCAGGTTTAACCAAGCAGCAACCTCCGGTCTCAAACTATGAAGCCCATGCGGAAGTGTTATAAACTGCAATTCATCAAGAATCCGCTTGAGGCTGGCTGCAGAAACACCGGAAACCACATAGACACCAATGTTTACAGCCTGGTTCAAAAAACGAGTGTAGTCTGGATAGCTCATTTCTCTAGGATAAGATAACATACTCCTTTATTCGTCCCTCAACGGGGAAATTCATGGAGTTACAGCAGCAAACAAGAAGGTGTACAGTAAAAGTATTTCAACAAGAATATATATAGAAAAAAAATGTCCATCAGAGACGACAGCTTGGCCATAATATTGGCACACACTGTACGGGGGATGAATTTTTTTTTTAAATGACCGTTCAGAAGATATTAAGATTACGAGTTTTTGCCCAAATAAGGACATGACTAGACTCCATGACGGGAACACATAGCTGTTGGCTAGGAGGCTCAAACTCCGCCCCTTTACGTCACACTCTGCCTGGTTGAGTTCTGCATTTCCAATATGGCTGCCGCCATTGATTGGCTTCAAACAGCGCTCAGGAAGAGATGGTTGACGTCACGATTACTACGTCCATTATTTATGCAGTCTATGGGTTTAACTGATGCTTTGATACTAGGCTTATCTACATTGCTCATGATTCCATCTACCTTACTACTGACACAATAGAAGCATAAAAATTTCCCTCTAACTTAACTAAGGTCAGAGTTTATTTTATCTAAGTATGAACCATACTAACTATTAGAATGTTGTTTTGTTTTTTTCTTTCTCAGAGCGAGGGGCTGAACCGAGCAGATTTGGAGACCCAGAAACTAAAGCTCACTCTAGCTCAGTCAAGAAGACAGCACAGGAAGGTGAGTTGTTACATGATTTTAATCAGTGAGGGAGTGTGGAAGTTTTTGAATAAATTAACAGAAACATCTTCAGCTCAACATGTTGACGAAGTTTGATGGGTCTAAAGTTATGTTCCTGTTGCCACAGATGACTTAGATGACACATTTAGCTCTAATGTACAGTGTGTGTTTGTGGGCTATAATGATCTCACTGGTGATCTGTTTGTCTTTACAATAATGATACTCACAGTCAGATCATTCCAGATTGTCATGTTTAATGAGAAATAAATGCTTTGTTTGCCAGTCATTGATATTGCACATCGGATTTTGCATGACTTAACACTGAGTTTCTTTGTTGCCATCTTAGCTGCAACCCTGTAAAACAGGGTGTATTAAAAAGCAGTGTTTAGCACAATGAGCTCTCCGCCCTGTCTCAGGTTGTGTGCAGAGATGTCAGTGTGGTAGAGGGAGGTAACAAAGATCACAGTGTGTTGTCTGAACAGGACAGGATGATCAAAGCTAGCCTGTTCAGCAACATACAGATGTTTTCATGGTTAGAGTGAGTACTGACATCATGGTCTGTATATGAAGGCTGACATGAAACTGCGATTTTGGATTTAGCAAGTTACATTTCCCTTCTTTAGAATGTCATTCTGTCAGTTATGGTGTTTGTGTTCGGAAGAAGCAGAGTCAAATAAGCAAAAGTGGATGTAATTCTCTAGAATGTTGTCTGTTTGAGATTACCAAGTATAATGGTGAATAGTCTTCATCTTTCCTCTGTAACCAGAAAAATAATAAAAGGAGTCATTTTTGGTTGTTAATTTCAAAATACAAGCTTTTATTGCATATATTTGAATTCTTTAATTTGGAATTTAGAATGGTTGATGAGAAATGTCAGGTGTAAAACATCTAATCATCATCTGAAAACATGTTTAACAAATATGCATAGTTAATATTTGCAATTTATACAATAATCATGTATAATTTAGTGATATGTGTGACCTCCTTATTTATTTATTAACTTGAGCGATCCCTTATCCTGGTCCGGAATTATCTGATTTTAATTGTTTTAAGATTAATTAACAGAATACATTTGTAAAGTATTGACTCAGAAGTTATAGATCAAAGCAACAAGGTGTAGTTGGTCATGAATGAAAAAATCTAGCAAATGATTAATCTAACACTGATTCATTTTCCTTCCCTCATGGTCTCTGTGGGAGTTATTAATGATGAAAAACACAATGCTTATACAACATGTGACTTTAAGTCCATTCAAGTGACCTTTTTCACAATATACAACCCTAAATATATAAAGATGGCAGAAACAAATTTCGATATTCAAAGCTTTAGCCGGCACATGCAGTGCACAAACAAGTGAAAATGACAGCCAATGAGAGCTCTCGTTACAGCACAAAGCTCCAGATTGCTGCAGGGATGATAACAGATTTGGTAAATGGAAAACTAATTGGGGAACCAATCGGTAAATCAAATGCAATTTGAAATGCGACTGATGCACACATTGTGTTCGGTTCGTTATCTAATTACAAAACCAATTACACATGTTTTGATGATATTCAATTGGAGAAAAGCTGCACGGTAACGTTCTCTAGTTCCCAGTATTAGAGCCAGAAAAGATCTACTCAAAGAGCTGCAGCTGTACTGGGTTGTTTTGAGATTCAGCCTGAATAATTAAGTTTAGTCATTTCAAACCTTGGTACTGGAGTTTGTGGAGTGAGTGGGTTATTTTTTTGGTTGGTTATTAGTTTTCTTCTTTAATTTTTTTTCACAAAAATAGAGAAATAAATAACACATTAGGAAAATGTAAGAACCTATTGTGGGCTTGGTAGGAACCTGTAAAACGGCATGTATGAAAATCACAACTGAGGACATATAGCAGGTAATAGTATATTTTCTAGTTTTATTTATCGGCTTTGATGCCATGATTGTGTGGATAGAAAAGTGGATAATGTAAAATGGGAAGAGAGAGTGACCTGTAGCCTCTGTACATGGGGCAATTTAACTACTAAGGCAAATCAGCGCCCCAGAACTTTATTTCATTCTAAGTTATCATTAAATATTTCAGTCCTACGTCTGTTCTCAATGTGTGTTGCTCTCTTGTAGAAAGCTTAACATCAGAGATTTTAATGTAAACATGTTTTTTATTGGGTGGCTTTGTTCTGAAAAAGTGAACATGAGTTGGGAAAGCCAGAAATATCAATAACTGGGGTAGAAATATGTGAGTTGCTGGTTTTGACCTCTGATGTAATATATGTGCAAACACTCTGTTCCCTTTCAAATGGAGTTGAATGAGTGATTTTGGATTACGTATACTGTGTAATCTCCCTCTTCATTCTCCTCATCTCATCCCTCTGTAGTGTTATTCACCGGGTGGTGTGGTGGTCATGCTGGGGGCACAATGTGTTCATTTCAGCACACTGGCTTTGGACATGAAAAAACTGTAGAGAGAGAGAGATTTGAAAGAGTTTTCAATTGCAGATATAGTGGACAAAGTTTGTTTTTATCTTACTGCTTTCTTAAGCTTAAAGGATGACCTGATAAACACACACCTGTGTATGACATATCAGTTTCTGTTGCTTGTAAACAACAATATGGTTAATATGGTTAGATAATGACAGGGGAGGAGAGTAGATGAAGTGAAGGAGATATGGGGTCCTGATCCTCTTCTGTTCATTCACACACACACACACACACACACACACACACACACACACACACACACACACACACACACACAGCTTTCAGCTTCAGATTAATGAATGCCTCAGTCTAGGACAGTGCAAAAACATTTAATTAACTCTGACACTGAAGGTGAGACGTGAGGCCAGATCTGTCATCCACCTGTGCGTGTGAGATTTTTTTTTGTATGTTGTTGTGTATGTGTGTGTGTGTGTGTGTGTATGTGAAAAAAAAAAGTAGGTAGAGATCACAGTGTGTCAATGAGCGAGCAGCCAGAAGAATCAGGTTGTAAGTCGAGCGTGTGGTCTTTCATTGTGGACTCTGCTAAAATTGACTAAAGGTCAAGCTGACAAACTCCTTGTCTTGAAGCGGCACATGGTGAGTTAAGAGGAAAGAGAACCTTTTTAAAAGCTGAAAAAAGGAGACCACTTGACATTGTGCAAGTGAGGAAAAGTCTGGAATGAATAAAATAAAACCCTCCTTTTATTCCATGTGCAAACCTCTCACTTCTAACCCTGCCAGGATCAGAGTGATTTAGACACACTAATTGTATTCATTTTAATATCCACAAATCAGAATCCAATTAAATTTTACTCCGTCAATAGTAACCCACACTCAGTAACCATACTTAGCATCTCTTTAGCCTCTTATACCTGCACATCTGGCCCAAAATATCACTGACATTTCTGAACATACACAGTTTTCTATGGACATGCATAGTCCCAAGACAAAGTCCACAAGTCCCAATGACTCTGATCCCATGGCTTCTCCTCTAGTTCCACCATTAGATTAAAATGTATGGTTCTGACTAGGGGTGGAAATTGATAAGATTTTATCATTGTCAATGCCATTGTCGATTCTGCTTATCAATCCAATTGCTTATCAATTCTCCTAACGATTCCTGAGTTTTTTTTTTGTGGGGAAAAAGAGTTGTTCTACACAGTCTTCCACACCAAAAGGAACCATTTTTATTTTTTCCAAAATTATGTCTGCAGAAGACTGAACATGAACATATTCAACTTGAACATACTGAACAATAGGTTGACCTCATTCTTGTCCGCGTGAGTCCGGGCATGGCCCCTGGAGACTGGAGTTTCCTCATGGTTGAAGGAGTTCTGCGTCGCAGAGTGGAAAGGAATCGTTAAGAAGAATCGATAACATTTGTGTACAATTCCAATGGAATTGATCGATTGGAACCGGTTCTAAGTCGGATCCGGTTTTCGATTCCCACCCCTAGTTGTAAGTGAATTGTCTCAACAACTGTTTGGTGGATTACCATAAACCGTTGGTTAAGATATTGAGATAAAGACAGCCTGACCTTTCAGACCAAGAAAGGTTTTATCAGAGGAAGTCAAATGCAGACACTCTGTCAAGCATGTTTGCTATCTCATACAACTGTTCAAGGAACACTATCATGCTTCTTTCCTTCTTATCTGGTAAGGTCTGTGTATCGAGGTACCCCTTAATGTCTGTATTCTGTCCCTGTTATGTGATTTAAAAAAAAAACAGTATGGTTAAGTTTAGGCATAAAAACTTGAGTCTGAATTTGGAAACACATCCTGGTATAGGTCAAAAATAGCCCAGGGTTGACTTTTGGTTTCACACTTGTATTGAATCACCTGGGTGAAAGTACTGCTTTATATGACGCCTCCATCCCCTCATCCAAAACAGACTTTAGTGCTAGACAGCTGTTGTAGTTGCTTTGAGCATCTTGATACATCTTGTATTAACCACGATGAAGGCCTTGCAACCTTATGAAACTAGTGGTTAAGGGGAACTTATTTCACTGTCTTCAGCTGTTGTGTGAACTTTTCTGCATCTCCACCCAACCAAGCTGTTTTCATGTGCTTCCATTTTATTTCTACTTGCTCTGTTCTCCGTAACTAGATAAGAATTGTTTACACACTTAAAGCAGAAAAGGTTAAGTATAAATTCATTTGGACCATGACAATTAGCCACTTCCACCTGGAATAAATGTTGCTTTGCTTGTGCATACTGTCCTTAAACGCCTCGTATGCTTTGAAGCTGTCTTCAAAGACCATTTGATTATTTGCTTTCATAGCGTTCCCTTAAAAAAGACTTTGCTGCCAGCACCCACTTCACAAAACATCCTCTTCCAGGGCTTTTCACAGCAAAGTGTGAGTGTGCGTGTGCTAGTGTGAATAGTGGTTGTGTGGCAGTGATGAATATTCAGTTTGTAAGCGATAGTCAATAGCCCTCCTCTCTCCAGATATTTCTCTCCCGTAAGCCACCGTGCTTTCTTCTCTGACATTCAAACCAAAGCTGCCTGTTTATCTTCTCCATTCCTCAGTTACATCCACAATAATATGATTGCCCATGTTTTCAATAATTAATTTTCTGGATGGTGAATTTGCACTATCTCTGCGTCCTCCCACAGGCCTTCTCCATGCTTTCATCCCTCCATCATTTCTCTTCGTCATCCTCCAGTGCCTCTCACAGGCCAAACAGTCAGACCCCGAGGAGCGTTCACAAAGCAGACAGACAAGGAGATTTTATCTTCTGCTGATCTGTTTGCCTTTCTTCTCTCTCTCCCTCTCTCTCTCTCTCTATCTCTTGTTTTCCTTCGTAGCCCCCCCAGGAAAAAGAGAAGAAACACCTTTTTAATTAGTTTATCAAAGCATGAAAGTGATGCTCATTTTTCAAATAACAGTGGAGAATTTGTCCTTTGGGAACAGTTGTTGAAGCTTGTGTTTACTTATATCAAACTTGTTTGTTTGCTATTAGAAACAGTAGCTGGGGAGAGCAAACAATAGAGAGCAATGGAGCAGGATGTCAATAACCAACACACACACACACACACACACATACACTCATACCCATACTCAGATTACAAAATCACCCCGTTGACCTGTGTGCCGCTCAGCAGCAGCAATTAATTTAAGGTCACCCTCTGCTGTCTGACAGGGCTTGTTGGCGACATGGCCTCTGCTATTGGACTCTGACTATCTTTATTATCCAATCACTGCTCTCCATTCTGGCCTCCGTCCAGGACTAGAGGATACAGGAAGAGTGTTTTATCTTACCCTTCTCGTCCCTGTCTCTGAAGGAACATTAAGGGTGAAAAAAGAGGGAGAAAAACTAGAAGAGACAAAAAGTGGATGAGAAGGGCAATTTAATGTCAACCTTAATTGTAATAAAATTTCAAGGCATCAAGTTAAGTCCGCTTTTCTGGGGGGAATGCACCGAGAAGAACAGGGCAATTAAATGGCTGGGAAGGTGTTCAAGGTTGGACTCGTAAGATAAGGTCTTTTTTTGCACACTTGCACAAACACTTGTCTTAAGAAATAATAGTGCAGTGATGCAGGAACACTGACACTAATGCAGTTAACAGTGATTCAGTTACTGTAGGATTAAAACCACAACCTTGTCTAATACAACACTAGATTCCCCCTACAGCATCCAATTGAGGGTGTATATTAGAACAACAAGGCTGTGTAAAGCAATGATTGGGATTTAGAGGCAGGCTTCTACATCTACACTTATACTACTGCTATATAATTTATTTATGTAGGAAGCTAGTATACACATCATACTTCTTTTAATCTTTAATTCCTCAGATATGAAGGGAATACAAACAGACACATTATACATCTGAATATGTTTGCTGAAAATTTCACACTGGTATTTTTGAGACTTGCTACAAAGTATTGATCAATTTAAATATCATAAAGAAGAATATTTATTTAAGATAAAATATAGAACTTGACATTTACACATACAAAATTAGCCCAGCACCAGAAATCAATCTGTTTCTTTTGTTTAATGTTATAACGAAGGGGATTTCCATATTTCTTATTAAACCTAATTATACTCAGAAGCACAAAGCTGAATATTAATGTGACTCTTAATTTTCTTACACTGGCAGTATGTGTCTAGTTCTTCTCTGGCTGGCTGTGTTTGCATTGGGACTCCCTGAGGCCCTAAGCTGGGGATGGAGGGAGGTAGGGAGGGATAGCAGGAGGGAGGAAATGTAGATTTAGGCACTGAAAGTCAATATTTAAACCTACATCACTGACAGTTGAATTTTGTGCTAAAAGCCCTATTCACACTTGCACTAAGTTCCCTGACACTTGCCGAAATTACCCTGATGAGCTGCATGTGTGAACACAAACAACTGTTTTTCACCCCAATTTTATGCAGGATCTTTCTTACCGGCCCCTGGTGTCGTTTCAGGGGAAAGTTAGAATGTTTTTCTGTCAAAAACAGAGGTAGCTGCATCATAAGAATAAGACAAGCATGTTTTTGATACTTTAATGTGAAACTTTTATTTAAGATATTAGAAGAAGTGTATCACGATATTCTAATATCCAATATCTAATAATGCTCCCAGTGAGGCAACACTGTATATTATTCCACTACTCTCTCTATTTGCATTGTCAAAGTAAAGGGTGCATGTTTTGATACTCAAAACCCTTCATTAAGATTTCAGGAGAAGCGTACCTACATAGACTGATATTCTCTCTCAAAAATGCTCCCAGCCGTGACCAGCACCAGGACTCAAACTCTGTGCATGTTCAGAGCTGTTTAGTGGCACATCTCAATTGTAGGCTCTATTCGAAAAAACACCCATGTGAACGTGGAAGAGCGACACGTAATGGGATTTTTTTATTTATATATACAGTAAAGGCAAAAACTGTTGACAAAGCCTACAACAGTACTATACATGGACTACCTCAAAAACTTGCACATTGTACATTTGCACATTTAATTGCACTATGACATAAACAACCCAATCAGTCCATGCACAATATTTATATTTGTATTTATATTTTTATATTTATTACTGTTGTCCTCCTTTAATTGTGTGTTCTTTGTGGCTTTATATGGGACCTGAGAAACAAAATTTCGTTCCATATCATGCGACAGCTTGTTTTGGTATGACAATAAAAACACCTTGAATCCTTGAGTCCTTGAACTCTGTCCAACTGACATCTTTTCAAAATAGAATATATCTCATTCATTAACCATAACACTGTTTACGAACAGATGTACTGTATATGCTAGGGTTTAAGAGGGAATCACAAATTGAGGGAATGCTATACAATAGAAAGTAAATTGAAAAAATAAGTAAGAGTAAAATGAAAGGATCAGTTGGATAAGATTCTAAAACATTACACAATACTATCACAGTGTCTATTTGACATCATGCCCAGCCTCCTGAGACACCCAAACACCCACAAACTGGGAAGACTTAACAATGCGAGGGGACATGTGTGAACAGTCCACTCAGGTAAATTTCAGGGCAGAGCGTGTCTGAAAACAGCTGTAGAAAGTACTGAAGTATGGGAACAATGTGGCTGTGTTATGACTGTAACTCCACCAAATCACCTAACTTAAAAAAAAAATCCTTCTGCAGAAGAAAAAAATCCTTATAGTGCCTTTTCATGCCTTTACATAGAAACAGAGATATTTTACAATCTTACAGATAATAAATGCTTGATGATGATGATGATGACTTTGATCTTCATGTACAGGAAGATTAACCTTTAATGTTACAGTATTTTTTTCCCCAGATGCTCCAAACTTTTGATTTCAGTAGGGAATATATTTTCTTTTATGTACGTGCTGTGCTAGCTGAGCTTGAGCTACCAACCAAGGAGTGTATTGATTCCCCCCCAGTATATAAAAGCAGGTCTGACCAGATGGTAGCTGGGTTGATGCTGGGTTTGCTGCCGCAGCCCAGCTTTCAAAGCACAGCAGCAAATTGTACAACAGCCACAAGGTGTCCATGTCAAGCATTTTCAAAGTCAGACTGTAAAAGTCTCACAACATGGTACTGTAGAGGGGTCTTGAGCATTAAAAGAACAACCATTGAACTGTGACAACTTAAGCTTGCTGATGTCAATTATAATGCTCAATTAAAAAAACAGGATTATAGTTGTAGAAACATACAAATTATAAATATACTGTGAATAAGAATAGCATATAGGATCACGTGAAGTTCAGACAGAGCACAAAGGATACGCTTTCATTTTCTGATTGGCATCAGTTGCTTCTTTCAGCTGACTTGTACCATCCAATCAAATTCCTGCACTGACTCTATGAATGCCAGTAACACTTGCTGCCAAAGTCTCCTTTGCCACCAGCATCTCCTCCTATCAGCCACTTTACGCTGTGGGGATGAAATCTGACAACCGTGAGAGAAACATGATGAAATCACTGGTCGTCAACCTCAATCGTCAGTTCAAGGTCACACTGCCAAAGAAAAGCTGTATCAAAATTCTGTCAGTGGCAGAAATTTAGGATCAAATTGACACAATGTTGAATGCCTCTGCTGGCATCAGTAGTCAATCCATAAAGCAGCCAAGACTGGAAATTCTTTACAGGTAATTGCCCCCAACATTTACCAACATCTTTCGTCTTACTGCAACTAAAACACAATATTTATGCGCTTCACTGCCCACTGGTCAGTGGCTGTACTTAAAGCAATGACAGTACTTTGGTGAGGTTAGGGAAAGATGTGGTTTTTGAAATTTTTTTTGACCATGAGAAATTTACTACAACTGCGTCATGTGTTCAGAATCAAAAATACTTTATTCATCCTTTAGGGTAATACCGTCATTACTATAACAGGCTGCATACACAGTCAGGGCAGGTGCACTACAAGATTGTCTGTTAAACAACATGAAATATGTTGTCAGTTAACATTCATACTGCCCAGGTCGTTATTGCGAATGAGAATTGGTTCTCATTTGACCTACCTGGTTAAATAAAGGTTAAATAAATAAATAATAATAACTCATTCAATGTCAGTATTTTTCCAAATTGCCAGGTACAGTAATGTATAAAATGCATTCACTGAATTAACTCATTTTATCATAATAAATAATAATAATAATACATTTTATTAGAATTGCACCTTTTAAAAACATGTTTACAAAGTGCTTTACAGAGTGCAAGACATAACGAGTGAAAACACTAAAGCACATGACAAAGGTAAGGAGAGCTAAAATGAGTTAAGTAAAAACAATAATAGAAACCATGCAGAAATTAAAAAGACAGTGATGAGTTAAGAAATAAAAGTACATTTAAAAAAGTGTGTTTTTAAAAGAGATTTAAAAGAGGACAAGGATGTGGCTTGCCTGATCGGCCCTGACCGCACAGGCCCAGTCGCCTCTGATTTTTAACTTCGCCCTTGGACGTTCCAAGAGGGACCTGCTGGAAGATCTCAGGCAGCAGTTGGGGACATACATTTTAAGGCATTCACTTATAACTGGGACTGCATTATATTTCATCAAAAACATATTTGCTGCTGGAATTAAAGGAATAGTTTGACTTTTTGTATGAGTGGGGTTGTATGAGGTACTTGTCAAAAGCCTCAAAAACAAATGGGCTTTTGGACCGCAAAGAATAGTACTGAACATTTTCCAAATACAACATTCACTTACACCAAGATGAGTGTTTGGGTTGGACTTGTTTTAAATTAGCAAAGTTATGTAACTTAATTTCCTTATAGTGTATAATGAGCTTCAGTTTTTGTGAGTGTTTTTTAATGGAGGGGGGTTTGTAAGAGGAAGAGGCTCTACAAGCGAGTTTCATTTAAAAACATTTTCTAATAAATGTTATTATATACGCTTTGCTGCAAATTGTCTCCAAATTAAATATACATTAATTTATATATTTTTGTATGGAGGGTTATTTTCGCATTAGTGTCAGACTTAAAGAAGTGTACATAACTAGAATTTAAACATTTGAGAGCACATTGGTGTTAATTTGTTAATGATCTGCTGTTGTCTTGTACACTCACTGCCCTCAGCTGCATCTCTGCCAATCCATCCATCTGTCTCACCCCCACAGACTGTTAACCCAGCACCCAGGGGTCTTCAGTCAACCTTACACATGGCCAAGGACAATAGCTGGACTTCTGGGTGTTGGTGTCTGTTTGCAGAACTGTTGCTGCTGATCAGGAACTGTAACCGCAACATCATGGCGGATACGCACATGACTTGCATTTTACAGTATTTCCCTCTTTTATCAGCAACAGAAGTCAAAGAAGAGGGTCTTTACAGCATTGTCTCATAAAGGATCATGATTTTCTTCACGAACGCACACCCGCTTGAATCCTTCGCACTTGTTCATTTGGCACTGTCTTATCAGCAGCAGACAACCTTGTTCATTTACATAAAATCAATAACATTTTCAAGGTGTAAACGTGGTGTGAAGTGTGAAAGGGAGTTTTTACTTGCCACTTTGGAATGAATGGATATGCAATAAGGCATGTCAAGTTGTGTTACTCATGCATATTATTCTAACACACACACAAATGAAAATAAAGTCATGCTTAAGATTAGAGAGAAGAGAGGGGGAATAAAAGGAGATGAGGGACTTGTATTGTGGAAAGTGAAAGCGAGGTGGCAAGAGTGTGCTGCAGTGCGCCTGCATTACAATTGATTGGCTGGTTTAACCGCCAATGCTGCTCACTCAAGCTTTAAATAGACGGATAAAACTCTTTTACCCTACACTCTTCTATTCGCTCCTCTCCCCTGCACCCTCCCCCTCTTCATCCTGTCACTCTCTCCTCTCCCATTGCCTTCCTCTGCTTTTCAATTTCCTCTCCTCTTTGCTGCTCTTTTTCCCTCTCCTCTATTTTTGGTTGTCCTCTCCTCTCCTATATATAACATGAATATTCATATCACAACAGCTGAAAACGATTTCACGTTCGAGGCATCATTGTCTCTACAGATGAACGTCTTTGCTGTTTATGAGAGAGTTTGATCTGTAATCCTACATGTGGTGCTTTGTGTATATTTGTGTGTGTCGGTGGACACAATGCTGCATGTGTGTGTCTCATTTCCAGCTTGTCCCATAGTGGAGGTCACACAATAATCCTAAATTGTCCTCCAATCCTCTGTTAACCAGATACGAGCATCCCTTTCCCCACCAATCCTTCCTCTCTATTCTCTCCTTGATCCCTTCATCTCTCATTTCCTCGTGGTGATAAAGTCATTTTGTGGCAAAGTGAAATAAGATGGGTTTCTACCAGCACTGAGAGATGGAGGTGAGGACAGGCCCAGATACGCAGCTGATAGAAACTCACAGCAGAGTAGACAGCCATCATGAGGGGAGGTTGAAATCTCATCTCTCTGCATTCAGGAGAATATGAGAGGGCACATGGGCTTGTTAATAAGTTTTTGTATTTGTTTACGGGTTTTAGCAATCTCCAAATCCATCCGCTATTGTCTGATGATGTTTAGCCCCTGAAGGTGATGGCCAACTCTCT
Source organism: Notolabrus celidotus (assembly GCF_009762535.1). Lineage (NCBI taxonomy): Eukaryota > Metazoa > Chordata > Actinopteri > Labriformes > Labridae > Notolabrus > Notolabrus celidotus. Next base: position 21,425,410 of record NC_048279.1, read on the forward strand.
AGTGTCTATAGATAAAGTGCTTCTTGTTTCACACTTCCTTTTCTGCCTTTGTTTACAGTCCAACAAATATCTATTAAAAGGTATTAAAGCTAAATCAACATTATATGACAGCCAATGGAATCCTGCATTTCATTACTGTGGATTGCGTTCCACACTTATCCTTCCCATTATCAATGCAGGGTTCTTCCTGCATATAAAACTACAAGGCAGCTGCCTCCACCAAATTTCATACCATCACCCGCCCTCATCACAGTCTGACAGGTGTTTTCGTAAAGACCACTCTTACCCAAAGACAGTGCTTACGAAATATGTCATTTGAACTACAACCGTGGCATTACTCTGATGTGTGGCGGCACTGTTTTGTGATCAGTCCAGTGCACAGGCAAAGGTGCTGCCACAAGTGCAAGAGGGGAAGAAAAGTGACATGTTTTCTGTCGAGAGTGTTTGTGTTTTTCACTACAGGCAAGGACACCCCAATAACTGTGTCCAAAAATTAAAATACAAAACACAGATTGTTGAGTGCACCTTTTATATTAGACAGCTGTCACTGTTTGTCTTTGTTAACGTAGACTCTAGACTAATACTGTTCAATTTGAAGAAACTGTGTTATTACAATTGCGTGGCCAATATTAGGATATGTGATTGAGATGATAAATATTTTTATGAATCTACTTGTTTGGTTATCAAGGAAAATGCAGAGATTATTGATAGATATGAAATTTGTTTTACTTGATTTTAATCATACAAATATTATGGTAATAAAATAGTTGTTATTTTTCCCAATGAAAGTAAATGCCTTCCTTTAAAGTGAAAGACGATAGCTTCGTGACACTTCTGTAAACTTAAGGTATAAATACAAAAAGTTTTTAACAGTACAGTTAAGAAATGAAGGCATTCCTGCAAATTTCAGACAGCAACAGATTAAGTATGTGAACACACACACATGCATTCATCATTCTGTAACAGATTGGGTTACACGTTTTATTGTTATCTTAAGTTAAAGAAAGTTAAAGTTAAAGAACACTGTGGTGGCATTCACAGAGTTTTCCTTCATGTCTGTCTGTCACATTTTATCTCTTTCACTGGCTCTCTCTCGTTCTGCTGTGCCATCAGATTGTAATACTTAATGTAATTATTTATTTAATAGACCACCCAAATTGTTTATATCGTGTTAGCATTAGCGTTATTACAATGCTCCAACATGCTAGAGTCAGGTTGTGTCAACAGCTTGACATATCAAAAACATGTATTTCAGATCTGGGGCGGTACTGAAAAAGACATACTTCTCTGCAATAAAGTTAGAGAAAAGGAATCCCCCTATTATTTATAAATCTAATGATTCATAATTCTGTAGGAAAGCAACAGTAGCTTAGGTGATGAAGTGGACTTCTCCGTTTTTAAAGAGCATCATCCCACCATATGCATGATGACACTTTAAACATGCTGGTATGGGAAATTTTATTTTAAATGCAGGTATCAGACATTATTTTTTCAAGTGAAATAAGCTTCCATTTACAAAGATAAAGACAATTTATTAATTTCATGTTGTATTGAATTTACATCTATCCACCCCCGACTTATTCCATTTGGGGTCCCATGGGAGCTGGAGCCTATCCCATGTGTCATTAGGCGAGAGGTAGGGAACACCTTGGACAGGTTTCCAGTCTATCACAGGGCTTGTATTGAGTTTAATTTGAACAGCTTATTATTTTTTTTAGATAAACCAGTGTTTAATGTCAGACTATTGTTTCTTTGATTATCAGAATTCCTAAAATATGGTACTTATTGAAAGGTTTTGGCTGAACCAGTATGCACTGCTCAAATGCAATAGTGCTCAGGGTGAGGAAGGGACTGCCTCTGCCTCACTTTGAGCCAGGAAAAAACCTGCAGTGTCTGTTGAAAAGTGTTTAGAAAATACAACTTGTTCTTCATACCAATACTTGGAAAATTTCAGGTACCAAAATCTGTCCTTGTAATTTTAGATTCCGTATTTGTATGCAGTGTGTGTAAATTGTGTTTTGTACATTGTAAAACAGCAAATGTGTTGCTAAGACATGACAGGTGTGTGCAGACTACTAATCTCTTTCTGTGAGTCTATCTGAGCTCCACTATCTTCATTGAGTGTGTTTTTTTCTTACACCTCAAAGATGAAGAAGTATCCTATGACAGTACCACATACAAGATGTTCAGAGTTACATGTATAAAAGCTGATACATGTGGGTGTTTATGCTTTCTACATCGTTTAAATTATAGGCAGGCTGAGCGGACAAGAAGGCGAGCAAACTGCTTCTATATCTGGCTCTGTGGCTGATTAAGCGCTGATAAAGCAGCATGCGAACAGTGTTTGATCAGGTCAGAATAGTGGATGTTCGCAGCAGACACCAGCTGTGACTCAAACACATCCCATTAGGCCTCTAATGGAGACAAGGCCACTCTAGTTTTACAATGTTAGCAGCCACATGCTAATGTCTGGTACATAATGCTTTGATCTACACACTCTGTTCTCTGTCTTAATTAACTTGGGATTTAAATTAATTTTGGTTTGAACATTATGGTGACTACATGCTATCTCTGTGTATGGTTAAAAGCCCAGTTTGTCTTTGATCTTAACATATAAGCTTTGTCTTTTTTTTGTTGCTTTTGTTCATTACAGTGGCTTTTATCTTTCTTTCATATGTATCTAGAACAGCCATTTTTTAATTTAGTCCCATCAGTCCACTCATACTAATGAAGCTAACCCGTTATCTTAGGTTGAGAGCAGGACGAGCGTCACAGCAGAGTTAGACTGTGCCCATTTCCCACAAATCCATTCAATCCATTCAACCACAAGGACAATAGAGCCAGGTGGTTTCACTTTTCTCAGCTTTCATTAATGCTTCATCAACAACAAACAGACTCCCACAGTACTAGCTCCATTACAATGGCCATCGACCTCTAGAAAAGTCACATGTGATAACCCAGCTTCTTGCAGCGCCCATGACCTGCATTTCACCAGGGGTTTCTGTAAATAGGTTGTAAAGGTTGTCTCACTGTAGTTTCACTTCCCTTGATAATGACCATTATGTCTGTTTTATATTATTTTGTATGCCTGGTATTTGCTTTTATTCAAGGACATTTCACGAAGGAAACTTAGCAACCATGAAAAGTGTTGTCTCCTGGCATTAACAGCAGCGATATATATATATATGAAAATTGTACCCTCAAAAAACAAGTCAGGTTAGTTCCTACTTTAGCATTATTGTTGACAAAGTGTATATCCACAGCTCCTTCTTGATTTTGATTGGTCAGTAAGGGAGGGGTGACATTGATGGGCATGGCAGTGCACAAAAAGTTAAACCATTTTCAACTGAGAGCGCTGTGAGTGCAGCTTCTACAGTTAAATTTTCAATTTTCAATTTCAATTCAATTTTGCTTTATTGGCATGAACAAAGACATGTTATTGCCAAAGTACATAAATTCATACACATACATTACATATACATATTTCTACAGTTACCAGGTTGCCAACCCGGGCCTTAGAGTGACTTTCCAAGATAGACCGTAAATAAATTAATTTGGGTGTCCTAATTTCTAAACCTAAAGAGCGGTATTATGATAATTATTTAGGCTTTATATTGTCCCTCTGATAGCTTTGTGGTAGCTTTACATGATTTAATGCTTAAAACTAACTTATCCGAGGCTGGCGTCTTCGAAATCCCTCATTTCAGCCTCTGTCTGAAATGATTAATTGTAGCTATCGTCTCTTTAAGGCCCCCCAGCATTCCAGAATCCAGCATTTTGGAAGCCTCCTTCACTGTTGCCATGCAACTAAATTGTGTTTCTCTTTCTTATATGAAACATTTGACCTTTTAAGGGAATTCACCAACTCGTAATGCCATGATCTGAGCAAATATTGTGTTGATCTTGCTGAACCCTTGTGGGATTTTATTAACAAGCTGTTCAGAGAAGCCTGTAGACTCATCTGGGGATGACGCCAACACTCCTTTACCTCACAAGTCGCGACTTTGCCAACATGTAGTGACATTCAACATTTGAACTTTACATTTTATTTTAAAATATGAAAACAAGTGATATCACCTTTTTAAGTGCTACCACAGAATGCTCAATCATTTTCTCCCATCACACCTCCTCACTTAACCCTCAAATAAATCCTTGTTGAAGAAATTCAGACTCCTGTCTGTAGAAGTGGACATTCAACCTATAGAATATCCATCCTATTAGTTCATGACATTTCTTTTGCTCAAGAGCTTAAGAACCTCTTTGCCAAACCTATGTCATGGGTTACTTTTGTTTTGTATTTTCTTTGTAATGTCCTGACTTTGATTTCTGGTTTCACTTCATAGTTATCCTTAAGTCTTCCGGGTGTTGTGTTTCAGTGATTCATGCTCTGTATTTTATCTGTTACATGTTTTGTGTTGTGTTTAGTATTTTGTCTTATTACTCCCTGTGTATTTTCTGTGGTCTTGAGTTGGTTTTCAGTGTTTTATTTTGTATCTTCTATCTTCAGTTGTACCATCGTTACTCATCGGATTTAAAGTCTGTTACTCCTAAATTTAGAATAGAATAGAATAGAATAGAATAGAATAGCCTTTATTTGTTGTTATTTGTCATTGTCAGGTGTACAGTGAAATTAGAAGCGCTGCTCCTGAAGGTGCATGTGATACATAAAAATAAAATAAAGACAGGTAGAAAATATGTATAAAAGATAATATAAATACAGTAATAATATAAAAACAAATATAAAATATATACAGTCAGGTGGGGAGAAGATGTATTTGGGTTTAGGATATTGCACATTATATGAAAAGTTTTCACAGTTCCCTGTATTCCATTGACATGAATATTTTTGCACAGTTATAGATATTTCACATGAGGGGATTGTTTATGTAACATCAACATCAAACTATTTACTGACAGCCATTGTTCTTCAAGCTCCCATTCCCATGTTTCACTTCCATTATAGCCTATTAAAGACTGGGATCCACCTCAATGATAAGTTAAAAAACTTGCTACCTTGTTCCAGCTCAAACTGCCCTTGCATCAATTTTCTGTGTTCAGGCTACTCACTTCTCATGGTTGACATAATTCTTGATTCCATGCCCTTGTTGGCTGTCCTGAAACCATCCCAATCTCAAATATGTGCTTGACTGGAAAACCCAGTGCTGTGAATTACATATCACATGCATTTTTTTCCATGAAGACTTCTATCTTATCCTACAGAAACCAAAGATACTTCAGCTCCTGGCGTCCACTCCTCAAGACCAACTCTGTCTCACTGAAGCAGCAGAAATGGCCACTTCTTTCTGGTCTAGCAAGCATTTTCTCAAAGTCCTGTAATCCCTTGCATACTGTATATTCAGAACACTCTCCAAGCCATTTAAACTTCTACTGCTGCTGGCCAGGGCATCTAGACAGTCAACAATTAAAGCGCTCTGACGTTAGTCATCTCAGACCCATTGCTCATAAATGAGTACCTTTTAAACAAACTGTCAAATCCTTGCTGACCCCAACACCCATTTGTACTCTTTGCACTCTTTTAAACAAGCCATAATCAGCCTGGATGTCTAAATTACCCCACAGAATTATATGCACCCCCCAAGCCTTAAATATATCCATCCCCAACTGCTCTAAATGGAAGCAACCTCCTCCACCTTAACCCCCTTTTTTATATTCTTTATCCATCCCCAACATACCTCCTCATTTGGTTAAACTAAAACATTGTTGTGCCTTGGTCTTAGCTGGTGAAAACCTTTTGTCTCTCTTTTACTGCCGCTGCCTTTTTTTTTACCTCCTCTACCTCCTGTTTTTTTCTTTTCTTCTGTCTGTCAAATGAAAGTGGGTTTGTGCTGTTCGCCTAGTGTGAAATGACACAATGCTCAGAGTCAATGAGCTGCTTTGATCTTTTGTCACCCTGGACACCAGCCAGCTGTGCCTGGCTGCCACAGCGATAATGTCACTGTGGAGATTGATTTGGAAGAAGATGAGGTCGACGCTCAGAGAGAATAGTCCTCATTAAGCAGCACACACTGCGGAAAACTCAACGCTTACTTCATACCTTTAACCATCCTTCTTCTCGCTCTCTGCTGCATTTTATTATTTTTCTGTCTGCTTCAGTTAGCAGTACATACAAATCCAAAACCTACACAACAGCTTGATATTTTGGTGCATCAACTTTCAACCTTTTTACTACTGTGTCCTGATTCCCTTGCTCTGCATATGTTCATTACTTTTTAATTCTCAGAGATGAAGTTAATTATCTTGATCTCTTCCTGTAGGTCCAGATGCCACTAAGGACCCCTGTCTGAAGGTACGATGCCCTCCTCACAAGGTGTGTGTTAGCCATGACTACCAGACAGCCATCTGCACCAATCACAAACAGCCAGCTCACAGGTAAGAACCCACAGTTTTATTCATAGGTTTGGATCATAGACTGTATATATAATGGAAAGCGTCGCTCCGCCTTTCCCATTGTACGGTTTTGAAGCCAAAATATCCCATTCCAGAATGCAGACATTTTTAAAATTTTCTGCAGCCAGAGTCTGCACAGTAGGGAATTTGTGCGTTCCACAGTAACAAGCTCCGCCCTACAGCGAACCGTCCCGAGGTCCTACGGAGTTTCTCTTTACGGCAGATGTCAATCAAAGCAAACCCGGATGTAAATCCCCGTTTTTTAACCTCTAATAACTAACGAGAAAGAAACTTTTCAGAAAAAAGAGGCCTTGAACACAAAACAGTCAAATAATAACATATCACCATAGCATACGGATGTGAGAAACATTCGTAAGACGTGTATTTATTTTTTAAAGTTTGACCGCAGCCCCATTCAAATGAATGGGGGAGACAGAGATTTTGACATATACTGCAGCCGGCCACTAGGGGGAGCAGTTTTTGTGGCAGCCTCACTTCGAGCCGAGTGAGATGACGTCCATTTTATATACAGTCTATGGTTTGGACAGGGTCCCTGGTTTGGTTTAGCAGTTAAAGCACACACTCAATGTATTAGAGGCTGTAGTCCTTGTCACTGTTGTCGCTGGCTTGACTCCCTTGACCCTTCCCCATCTTCCACCTCTCTCTGCTCCACACACTTTCCTGTCTTTCCACACATTTCCTATCCCATAAAGGCAGAATTGCCCAAAATCAAATCGTCAAACTAATCTCTCTGTTCACATGTAAGACACTTGAACCAAAAATTGTTTTGGGATTTTGAGTATTACTTTGCTGCCGTAGGTGTTTCACTGTGTGTCTGATATGTGTGTTAACGGTTAATGAGAGGCAAATGGCAAAGACATTTAGATTTAAGTCCCATTTACCATTTTATGTCCCCATTGTTTGATGTGTCACAGACGACACTGCTGAATGTTTAAAATGAAAGGAATAAAAGGAGATTCAGCAAGGTTTCTTTTCTCAAGTATTTCTTTATTCTACTAACCTGATTTTAAAGTTTAAGCAGGTGATGGAAGTAATTCTTCCACACAAAATGTGCTTGCAGAGTTGATGAGGGTAACAAAATACCAAAACATTAATTTATTTTTGAGACTCCAGAGCAAATGCTCAAATAACTGTCAATTTCATTCTTTTGGGAGTGAAGGAACTGATGATCGGCATCATAAACACCAATCATACATTAAGAGCATAGCGTATGATAATCTATTGTATCATCCAGCTGTGTTAAATACTTGTTCCTGATTGGTCAGAACCCCAGTAACAATGGTGAATGATTCTCAATAACAAAAGTGACACCAGGGACAACATGATCACACACTGCATATCAAATCAATCCAAAGACAGGATTGTGGCATATTTCACTTCTGCTTGTTGACACTTTGGCAAAACTGTCAGTTACCACTAGCAGTGCATTTGCAGTGTTGGGCAAGTTACTGAAAGATAACAAGTAATTACAATTACTAGTTACTAATTTAAAAAAGTAACTGAATTAGCAACTGAGTGACAACACAATGAAAGAAATAACTTACTTCAGAAACTAACTTTAAGATTTCACCCTTTATGCACCCTGCCTCTTGTCTCCCTGGTATTGTGCTAATTAGTTCTCTAAAAGTAGAACACTCAACATTTGATATGGGAAGCATGTCTACAACAACAACATACCTCACAATCAGTCTGTTTAGTCCTTCTTGGCTCACAGATTGTGGAGCCTAGCGATAATTTAAAATAAAGCGTTGGCTATTTGGATATAGTGGCCTCTCCTTGGTCTGCAGAGCTAACCTGAGCTTCTCCTTGGTCACAAGTTGCAATGTTGTGCTCTATGTCAACTAGTTTAGTAGAATGTTGTTGTTGTTGTTGGCTCTGTGCTTTGTGAGATTAGAATTACTAGTCTTGGTCGTGGTACTTGCTTGTGGACAAAGTTTTCCTTCCTGCACAGAGAATACAAATACATAATTTGACATCGTGTGGGATTAAGTGCTGTTAGAGCCATAGAGTTATTTGAGTGTATGTGCCTTTAATTTTCATGCTGCAGGTAATTGGTGCTCCCAAATGGGAGCAACTGAGCATGTGCGCAGCAATGTGTGCTTTCATCTGAGCAGGACAAGGAGCAACATTATTTTCTTTGGTTTCGTATAGTTTTTTTGCTTTTGTGGAAATATAAGTTAATAGCGACGAGAGAAGTGATTTTGTTTGACTATATTTTTTATAAATTCTCTGTTTGTTTAATTTTATACAGCTTTCATTTCATTTTTTAGTAAACCTATTTTACAACGCACGAGTCAGAAAGATCACGTCCTGCAGAAGTGGCAAAAGAAGTTTTTTTCTAAAAGTTGCCACAAATAAGTACATTAGATATTCTTTCTGCCAGCATGCTGCTGTGTGACGCAGGTGCAACCTCAACACTGAGTGGAATTAGTAATCCTGTCATTGTCGGCTATTTGTTACGTAAATTAACAAGTTATGAATCCTTTTAAATTTCTGTAATTGGGGTGGCGTTATTAGATTTGAAAAGTAACAAGATGCACTACTAGTTACTGCAAATAAGTGTAGAGTTACAGTAACATGTTACTCAGAACACTGGGTATTTACAATCAGTTCAAAATCATGTCCATTAGCAACGATCACATATAAGAATAGTAAAGCCATCAAGTTTTAAAATGATAAATGGCGATAAGAAGTTAGTTTAGTAGTTAAAAGAGCATCTAATACAACATTGTGGTTATTTTTTAATCAGAATAATAGTATCGTTTAAGATGCTTTACTGCAACATATTTTCTCTTTAGCTCTAGAGAGTTGTATTACACCTCCAAGAAAAACGGATTAACTAAATGTGATTTGTGTTAGCAGGGTGTTAGAATTCAGTCTGCTTCAGTGAAAGACGTACAGGCACATACTCTAAACAGCAATTAATTTTAATAAAACCATGCGTTTGCTCTTTTGATTTTGTCAGCACCCAATTTGTTTGTGTTTTCAACCTTGTTATGTTGCCAATTTTAAGGTTTTTCAATTTTTCAGTTGAAGAAGCATTTCCCCCCAGAAGAACCCTGAATGAATTTTGTCGGTCTTGTGTTTAATTGATTTCCTCAAGTCATTAGCTCCTCAGATATTGGGTGGCACTTTTCTTTGTATTTTATTAATTCAAAGGCCTACTTGCTGCTTAGTAGATCACACTATTAATTTTAAATCTGTATTTGCCTAACATCATCTCTCAGTGAAGCTTTGGACCATGATATTATTCTATCTGTGAGTTAAATCAGTATAATTAGCATAACAAAGATTAAGCGTCCTGAAGAGGGCACATTGAGACTTTGTTGTCACCAAGATATTTGCAATTCATGATTGAGAAGTACACTATGATACAGAATGTGTGTGTAGAACATAATTCATCATGGATATTGACAAGACTGGCACACAGGACCCAAAAGCACGACTCTTTAAGGTTGTCAACAAAGGATTTTTAATAAAGTAGTAAAATAAAACAAGATAACAAAAATTCACAGCTGAGCTGGAAAACGTCCACAAAGTAACAAAAGGAAAACTTAGAACTTGACTAGAAGAGAAAAACAAAGAAGCAGACCTGGCTTCGGAGATCCCGTAAGGGCACATTCACGACTGACAAGACAAGACATCTGGCACAGGACAGGAGGTAATGGGGCACAGGTGGAAACAATGAGGGGCTGGGATGACAATCACAGGGAGAACATCAGGACAGGAAGTGAAGGTGCCTGAAACAAGAGGAAAGACATGACCACAAAATAAAAGCGGACATGACAAACATGAAAGACAAGACTGAAGTAAGTGCAAACTTAACATAACTGACGAGACATGACAGATATTCCTTGCCAAGAAAGTATACACTTTAGACAAACTGAAACGTACAAGAAATGAATTACATTCTCTTTCTGAGAACTGTCAACACAACATCTTGTTGAAATTGAGTCCTAGTTAATGATTCATTGTAATAAGTAAGATATTAAAAAACAGTTTTCAAGGCTGGCAGTATTAATTTGTACTCTGTCAAATCTGAGGCTTTTCAGATTTAAGTGACAGGGAAACTCTCAACTGGGCCTTGAACTACAGTACATTGATAGAAGAGCAGAAAAGAGATATCACTGTCTTATTTGAGTTTACTTTGTATATAGAACACCCACTCTATCCTTTTCTCTCAGTAAATATTTGTCATGCTGGCACTAAATACCATAGCAAACAAATTTGGCCCTTCAAATCCCACTAACAATTTAAGCCTAATCTTGTGCTTCACTGTATTTATGCGGAGCACTTGACATGAGAGTAGGAGAAGCATTGAGAAGCATTTGATGGGGAAGTTGATGAGGGGAAGCATTACCATCTTTGAGCACTCTTCTAATCAGAGTGCTTTTGCTGGGGAAATGTTTGAGGCTTGGAAGGTGAGTGGGACCCCTCTAAAAAATAAAACAAAGAAGTGACTGAAAAGCTGTTTGTGATTTTAATCTTGAAGTTTTACAGAGGGTTGATGTCTCCCCTTGGGACTGAATGTTGAACTCTTATTTCATGTAGTTTTATTTGTAGGATTATTGGCATGATGACTACTGTGTATGTCCCTGTGTCATAGGGAGGGGTTTGATTGTTAAAATAATACATTTGAAAAATCTGTTTTTAAAAGACTTAAAAATAGTCTTTGGTTACTGCAGATGTCCCCTCTTTGACAGGAAAACATTGCTCAGAGCTTATAAACACTTGACATGAAAGTGAGGGCTTAAAAACTGTTATTAAACATAATTTATAAATACCAATTTTTATGACCAGAATCAGCTGCCCTAACTTGGTAAGTGTAGAAAAGCAGTCCACTGTTAGTAATGCAGGTAAAATTGTGTGTTTGATCTAGGGCTGGGAGGTAAAGAGGAAAAATCACGTTTTGATATTTTTCAGCTGAATGGTATGTTCATGAACAATTACATCAACAGATTCAGATTCAGATTTATTGTCATTCACCATGTTAAAAACGGGACAGAACGAAAACTGTTTCTCAGGTCCAGCATTAGATATTAAATAGATAAATGTTTTTTACTGGATGTTAGACCTGGCATCAATTATTTGTTTGGTTTCAAAATTATTAACTCTACACTGCACTCTTTAATGGTCAGGTTGAATCTGTGACCAAAACACTGCATCCTCTGCCACTTGTTGAGTTGCATCTTTGACAACATTCTTCTGATGGACACTTTGGAGAGTCGTGCAGCAAGGCTCTATGACTTCAGTGTCTACTTTTGGCAGTACTTCTCCTGCAAAGTGATTGCCACCAGGTAACTGGTGCCTTGGCTCAATGGTTGTTAGTAGCTGTTTAAAGCTGTCCTTTTCCACAGTTGCATTCAGGGACCATGTCTTTACAATACAGCAGGCCACTGCCTCTGTAATATGGCCCCAACTTCAAGTTTGCAACATGGATTATTTCGATGCAGAAGGCTGCGTAAGCTTCATGTTGTAAGTTCTTGTGAGTGGTGGAAGAGATTTGTTGTGCTCACATTTTTTGTTGAAACTGGATTTTGGCACTCTCTGCAGAGTAGATTGCTATCTGCTGCTCATCTGAAAATTTTAACCTTAACTGTCTTCAAATAATCAAGCCAGTATTTTGAATTTTATTGACCAGCTGCTCTTTGGCAGCATTGCTACGGACTCTATCAGACTGATGTTGTCGCTGCATGCAGGACTTGTTATTGTGAATGTGTTGCAAAAACTATATTCATATAAATAATATTGTCTTGCCTTATATCTTGTTTGTAATTTATATGGACAAGAGTCATAGTGTGATCATGTTTAATTCACCCATTGTGCAGAATAAAATGTGCCAGATAAGGAATGTTCTAGCAAATTTTAATTCCAAGTATAATATAGGTTGGGGAGTCTTTGGATACATTCTTTAGAGCAAAGATATGACTGCAGCTTGTTGAACCTCCTGAGGTTCACATTAAAAAGAAAATGTTCACTTCGCCTCATTTGTTGTCCTCACATTTTCTCTGTATAGAGTTGTATAGTATAGAATGTCTAATTCCATCTTCATGTAATGGATCAATGGAGGTGGCAGGGTCCTCACTAAGAGCACTTAGAGAGAATTGCAGTAAGACTTGGATCAAACATAATTACACTCATTATTGAAAAGCCTCAAAGGACCTATCAGGACTCAGTCTGCTTTAGCTGACCCTGGTGACCAGAAATGCTTAAATAATTCTGTCTTTGTATAATAAGTGTGCAGTTTGGATTTTATTCTTGCCTTGAGAGTTTTCACTATTCAGTTTCCCTTGTTGTCATAAAAAAGTTCATGAAAATGCAATTTCTTTATTAGACAGACTTCAGGAGAACTGTAGATATTATCATGTGTTGTTGTTTTTTAATGCATAAACCTGACACCACCTCTTTGCTGAGTAATGTCAAGTCAGATTTATGACTCTTTAACTGAATTTCATTCCTCTCTTTGTTTTTCAGTGTGAAACCCAGAAAAGGCAGTGCAGGTCACAAGCACAGGGTTGAAGCTGGTGCTCATGGGAAATGTAAGCTCTGCTCAGCGATTCAGTCAAGTCCTGTGTGTGGCTCTGATGGACACACCTACACCTCCAAGGTGAGACTTCCTTTTTCTATTTAGCTCTTTGATTTTCAAACTTTTCTTTCACCTTCTCTTCTACTTTCTTTGACTTTTAGTATCATTTTCTGTTTCTTTGCAGCATTTAATGTATTAAAGATAATGTGTTTTCTTCTTCACCAACTCTGCATTGATTTTTCTCCATTGTATTTACTTAAGCAGCACCTTCCTGCCTGTTTTGCAAATGATTGATAATGGTCACCAATCAGGGACCTTAGCAGCAGCAAATATAATTTATGAACATACATCCCAACTTTTATCTTCTCATTGTGCTCGATCCGTATTTCTAGCCACTGACCTTTGCTCATAGTGTCATTCTCAGCTGCATGAAGTTCCACTTTGGCACATAGTCAAAATGTCATAATAGAGGAGACAAGTAAGAGTTAACCTTTGTGATCAGATGAAGGGGAGATGAGCAGTGGAAAATCAGACTGAGAAGCTGAAGAGTAAAATCACATAACTGTAAAAGGCAGAAAAGTGAAGCATTATGGGACATGTCTTGGTTTCATATGCTGTACTGAAATGTTCGCAGTGGAATGTTTACGACATGACAGCAGGCGGAGAAACAGAGAACTACACTTAAATGACACTTTTTTCATTTGAATCAGTGTCATGTACTAACAGACAGATGTGCCGACATATTCGCTGCTCTAGATGCTCTTCCCCCTCATTTATTTTGATTCACTCCATTGCATGTCACTCTTCAATGTGTGACAGATTATGCAAATGTCATCACCAACCAACCGTTCATGGTAATTTTCCTAAGAATTCATTGTCACATGAGCTCACCTCAACTTCAAGCTAGATTTTTACTGAGATTATGGCAGGAAAAAGTCCAGGTAAAGTCAGTGTGAACATTTTGACTGTTTGCTTTCACAAATTCAGCTCACTCTGAATGGTAAGGGAGGCTTTTAGGAGGTTTTTTTTGCCTTTGAGATTGCAGCTGGAGGCAACAGATTCTTATTGACATCCACATTTATACTATTGCCATGGTTTTTGGTTGGTGGAGCAAAATTCAATACACCTCAGACAAACAGAGAAAATACACAACTCCTCAGGATCTTTCCCAGCAGAATTACAGTCTTTGTGACAGGAACATTGGCGACGCACTGTGAGTAAAGAGCTTTCAGGACGCTTTCACACTGTTGTCACTTGCTTAGTGTCGTTAATTGTAGTTTTACAGTCAGGGACGCTCCTTAAACTGACTCTTTGACACTTAGTAATGTCTGAGAAGACAGAATCAATAAATGCAAACCTCTGAGAGGAAGAGTTCAACTGCGGTCATGTTTTCTTTGCTGGGGAACTAGTTTTTCACACATCAGCAGTGTTTTTAGCCTAGCTGGAAATAAGCAAACTTCCAGACATATAGTGATAGTGTTGTTTGCAGTTTAAATACCGGGTTAAGCCCTCAACCCAGAAGTGTAGAACGAACTGAGATTCTGAGTTAGGAGTCCTTGTGTCAGAGGAAGTCAGGGTCTTCTAATAACCCAGCTGCCTGAAGCTGAGCTGTGGAGGTAAAAGTATGAAAGGAGGAACAGGAGAAGGAACAAAAAGAGGGGAGGGCAAGGGAGTCCCGCTGCTCTCTGCGGTAATTTAGTTGGAGGGGTTCAGTTAGCTGGTGGAGTGATGGGTCCCTGTGGCCCAACTTAAACTCTGCTCACCAGTGAGCTGCTGGTCTCAGGCTTATTCATGTTTTATTATAACATTACATGCCTCCCTCATCGTAACCGCACACACATTCAAACACACACACACTCAATATCCTATGAAGAGGACAGAGCTCTTATCTCCTGAGAGGCCTCAGCCCACTAAGTTAAGTCCATTACTTTCCTCCTCTTAAATCATCCCTCTCCTCTCCTCCCATGTCCTTTATTCTTTTCTCCTACCCTGTCCTCTCCTCTCCTCTATTTTTACTCCACAGAGTCAGGTGTTAAAACACTGTTTCATCAAAACCACATTAACCCCTGGAGAGAGACAAACATAAAGATTCATGGGGCCTCTCAGTGTGCTGACAGTGACTGGGGGAGGTCATCTATTTCCCGGCCTTCTCCCTCTCTCTCTCTCTCTATCTCTCTCTCTCTCTCTCTCTCTCTCTCTCTCTCTCTCTCTCTCTCTCTTTCTGTCTCTCCCTCTTTCTCTGTCTCCCTTCCCAGACAGCTAATTCAATATGTCGAGAACAGGACAGAGCGCTGTTCCTTTGTCAACAAATTTCATTAAGCAACATTAGCAGCAGCATCACAGAGGTGACAGCGGGGAAAAGATGGATTTGAACATGGGAAATTAAAGTGCTGGTAGGATAAAGCTAAGCTTGTGGAGGGCATGTTATGTGCATAGATGTTTATGCACAGTCATGGTCTCGCCCTGACACGACACACTGTGTGTGTCTCCAAAAACAGAATTTCCATAACTCATTTCACTTTTCATTATTCCTCTTGGAAGGATCTTGTAATTGGATTTTTCCCCCCCAACTAGTCCCAACAATTTCTTACCCCTCACTTACCTGAAATGAGATTTATACTGTTAATTACATTCAGAAGTAGTCCATCTTGCTTTTTGCGTTGCATTAGGTTTGTACTGCAATGGATAATACAAAGTCACCTGCCATCTCTGTATCTAATGGCATGTCTAGATAGCTGCCTAATGGACATGTCTGTTCATTGAAGATAAATGAGCAATCCTGTCTCAGCAAATTTTTCCCTTAATCAGCTCAACAAAGGAAGTTCATATTCAAAGTCCTTCTTTGGTTGTAACAGCAGCAACATAAAATTCCATCTGCAGAATTCATGACTCTTCCTTAATCTGTGCTATCATTTTATTAAAGGGACATTACGTTGATTTAGTGTAGAGATTATATAAAGTGAAACATACCTGCATAAATCTGTGCAGCAGATCCCAAAATATCTAGACTGAACAAAAATCTTCTGCAGCTTTTGAGGCTCTGTCTTTTTACATATTACTGGTCTGCAGATAACTTTCTTACATTAACCATATTTTACTTGAGTCAGGTGAAACTTAATAGAAAATTAAGAATTTAGCTGCTGCTTTAAAAGGTAGTGAGGTCAAAACATTACCCTTTTTCCCTCCAGTGATGATTTCCATATGCTACATTTTCTTCCATAAATTAGTCGTCTCCAACCGCAAGCTGAGATAACCCTGATGACATCGTATGAGTTGTTTACCATCTCACTCCTTAGGAGAGCACTTCCAGGGCAACTGAGGATTTACATAACTGTTTTAAAGGCCCTGTACTGCTCAGAAGGAGTGAGCTGATCTTTAAGTGTAAAGTTAGTTGAGTCTCCCTTTATTCTCTTTGAGTTCCCAGCCCTTAAGTCTTTGAGATAAATCCCCCATTGTTCATGTTTTTGTTTGTGTTTTTTACAGTGTAAGTTGGAGTTCCAGAGCTGCCTGTCGGGGAAGTCGATCTCCTTAAAATGTGATGGGTTGTGTCCCTGTTTGCCCAGTCAGGAGCTCAGCAAGCCATCACACAGGACTGAGAAGGCTGGTGAGTGTTAAAGCTCTCTGTAACCCTCTGACGACACACAATATTGCTGAATGTAGGTGAAGTTGCTCGTTGTTGAAGCTATAGAGTCTTTCTTCGTCCATTTCATTTGTCTGAAGCTCATAAGTCAATAAAGGCAGAGAATGAGCTAAAGCTGGGTAGGTCAATCTCCTTTTTTGTGCCTTTTTCAGATGCTATAGGTGGATGTGTACAGGTAGATGGATCTGAATGGGTGGATTGATGGATGGATAAATACAAGTGGGAAGAAAGGATAGCATTACAGTGGAATGAATGTGCAGTCAGGGGGAAGGTTATCTGTATTTCAGGCATTTTCAGGAACACACTGTTATGACTACACACACACACACACACACACACACACACACACACACAAAAACACACACACACACACACACACACACACACACACACACACACACACACATCAAGCTCTTCCAAGGTAATTCCTCAAATTCTCCAGTGTTTCACGCTCTTCCCATTTCTTTTCCTGTCACACCTTCCCCTTACTCAAGTTATTTCCTTCCCCTCCTCTCCTTCCCCATCACCCCTTTTCCCATCAGCCCGTTTTCTGACAGCTTCAGGGAGCAGTGAAGGAGCGAGTGTGTGTCTTATTGTTTGTCATGAAAATGGGATTTCAGTAGACGGATGGAGAGATTTTGGAGGAGAAATACAATCTATCGGAAAGCAGCACGAGAAAGGATGGATTATTATCGCTATGGACTTTACTTGTTTTCTCATGGAGGAGAGGAGGGAATGTCTAACTTTGAGTGTGTGTGTGAGTGTGCTGTGAGTCTGTCTATCTAACTTATATTTAGTAATTGACATCTTTTATTTCCCTCATTCAGAAAACAGGCACACATGTTCTGCCCTTGCAGGTCTCTCTCTCTAATCACTCTCTGATTAGGAAGCATTTAAAGAATCCCGAGGTTCATCAGGCACATTTAACACAAAAAGAAAGTGTCTGCTAATTAACTACAGCTCTCCCGTTTTTTATCTGACACTCTCCTCCATTAGTTGGCGGCTGAATGATGGAGGAAAATGAAGTGATGCTGTAACAGAGAAGTTTTTTCTTACTTGAATTTTGCCTAATTAATTCCCTCCTTCTTTGGGTAATAGAAAATATGATTATGCATTTGCTTTGCAGAGAGCCTGGCATTGGAAGTGAACTGATTGAAAGAGTTTGAATGAAAAGGGATCAAATCTAAAACCTGATCATGGACAGAGTGTACGTACAGCGTTACTTTTATTTCCTCTAACTTTTCTCTTTCAAACTTCACTCCTCTTCTTATTTCTGTTAGAACTTTCTTTTTCTCTGGCTCCATCCTCCCTTCATGAATGCCAGCGTACTCTCCAGTACAGCCTGTCCTCCGACCAGCAGTGAGAAAGCGTGTCCAAATTTTTGTTCATTCAGAGGTAGCAGGGATGAGTGAAGTGAGTGTTTGTCATCTCCCAACCTGATAGAATCTGTCATCAGATCAGCAACACAAAATGGTAAACAGATGGATGTGGCAGTAGGTGAGGAAAAACACTGTGTGGAGTCAGATTGTGTTCCTATGGTAACAGTGGAAAGATTGCAGCAGTTTGGTACGTGCAATCGCTCCTCTATGTTTACTGATAGCCACAGGTTAAAGCATTGATATTAGACTGGTAAATATCTGTGTTCGCACAACACCTGTGTCTGCAACTGTTACTCCAGAAGTAACACCTCCAGAGCAAATATCCTGAGATCCAATAAAAGAGCCAATGTGGACAAAAAGTAAACAAGTTTTTATTACACTACCTTAAAAGATAGTCACTATAGGCTGTATTCTGGTTATAAAAACAGTTGAAAATAAGTAAGTAAGTAAGTAAGTAAGTAAGATTTCTTTATAGAGCACCTCTCAAGAACAGAGGTCACAAGGTGCTTTACAACAACAACAATAGAAAAACATTAAAAGGCAAAACAGCGATCGCAAATACACAAAAACATGACATAGAAAACAGACAGATTAAAGAAAGGCAAGTCTAAACAGATAGGCCTTCAACTGCTTTTTGAACTTGTCAACAGTGTCCACAGTTCTCAGTTCCAGAGGGAGACTGTTCCAGAGTTTAGGACCAACAACCTGGAAAGCAGAGTCTCCTTTAGTTTTTAACCTGGTACGAGGCACAACCAATAAACCCTTATCAGAGGACCTCAGAGTCCTGCTGGAGTTATAAGGCTTCAGCAGCTCCCTGACCCTGATATAGACTGGAGCCTGACCATTGAGCGCTCTGTACACAATAACAAGATTTTTAAACTGGATCCTACATTTAACTGGAAGCCAGTGCAAAGAAATGAGGATCGGTGTAACATGAGATCTCCTAGATGATTTGGTCAACAGCTTAGCAGCAGCATTTTGGACCACTTGTAGGCGGTTCAGGGATGCATTGCTAAGACATGAAAAGAGAGAATTAAAATAATCCAAGTGAGATGACACAGACGCATGTATAATCATTTCCAGTTCAGCTGTGGACACAAAAGTTCTGAGTTTGGCAATATTAGGGCATTGGGAATATGACAAGTACACATGTTAAATGGAACAAACTTGAGATGATAGTGTAATAAAGATGGGGAAAGATACTTAAACTTACTTAAATTTGTTTATATTTTCACCCTCAAAATTGTTGAAATGTAAGACACTTCCTTTGTTCCTTCCGTATCTGGTATGTATGAAAGATGTATGAAATAAGAGTGCTCCATTTAGTGTTGTTTTAGCACACAGTGTAATTGAGACACAAACAAACAAACCAAAAAAGAAAACAACAGTTAATCTTTTATCCTTGGCAATAGCAGTTGCATCCTTACTTAGAATATAAAACAAAGCAATTTCTCATCAAAAGATGGATAAATGAGAAACCAAGTTCAAACAAAGGTTAGATAGACAGCAAAATGGTTCAACATTAGTCTTCACCACAAAACAATTTCAGCAGGTGGTCCAAGATCTCATCAAACACATTTTCTCTGTCTTCATTCTACAATCTCAGTCTAACAACAACAAATCATAAGTGGGGACCGAGTCCATCTTCTATTCTTCAAATTATTTTTTTGCAATTACCATTCTATATAAAACAGCCCCTTAGAGCTTGTGGCTCTATGGCTACAAGTGGATTGGGCTCTAACATTATTCAGAAGAGTTCGATATTTTAATAAGGTATTAGCACTGCATGTGTGTGTGTGTGTGTGTGGATGCCCGCATCAGAGTCTGTCTGAGTGTGGGAGGCTACACGAGGTAAGTGTCATCATGAGTTGACATTAGTAGAGATCATTCAGACGGGCAGAACTAACATAATAAAAGCAGCAGTGAGCTTTAATAGGAGAGTTTAAATAAAGCAGAGGTAATCATATAGAAGCTTTGTCCAACATCAATATATTTCATACCGTCTTATCATCAAAGCAGAGGTAATTGCTTTGCTAAGGCCACTGAGCTCACTGATGTTTTCATATAAGTTATTAACTGTAGTGCATTTGCAGTCAGTCTATTTAGGAAGTTCTGGTATATAATCACGTCTTTTCAATGAAATGATGACAATATAATCACAGTAATTCAAGAGAAAAGAGATGAAAACATTCATTATATTTCACAAGTTCATTAAGGTTAATCATACATTAAACACAAGCTGTACTTTGGGAAACTTCAGATTTGGTTTCAGCTGATCCCTGCTTTAACGTGGCTCCAGTAGGACTTTTTCAGTCTGTTTTCCTTGTGGAGATTTAGAATTTGTAATATAACATCTTATACATTATGTCTTCTTGTGATGATGAGGCTGTTGCTGCTTTCAAATGGAACTTGTAAAGTCATGTCGTGAAGTTGTGTTGAAGAAAGGCTTTGCGTTCAAGTGATAACCAAATGGGAACGGCATTAGTTCGTTATAACATTGATGCCAAATGTTGAATCATTGTTCTACTTTCTTTCTATGCGAAAATTGTTGTTATTTTATTTGTGTTGAAACGCCCCGTGGAAAACCAAAAGAAAAGACATCAAAGTTTACAATCTAGATCTAACATCTTGCCATAGCTCCTTTTGGTCCCGTATGTCTTTGGCTAACATTATTCAAACTGTTTTGTACAGGCTCCTCTCTCGCTGTTAGCAAATTTAGCTCCTTTAATTACAAAGCCTTTCAGTTATATAATAACGTTATGTATTCATGTGAAACTCAATTCCATGAGCTCCACCATTTCTGAGAATGTAATCGGACACATCACAACTTGTTACTCAGCAGTGATCCAAAAGAGTGCTAAATGAGATAGTAAGTTAAATTGAATTTATATAGTACTTTTAAAACACTTATTTACCAATTGATTCATTAGCACTAGGGATAAAAAAAACAAACAAGACAGAATCAAAACACGTGCAAATAATTGGCAAACGAACAAAACAATAAACTAACAACCATAGAAGTCAGATTGAGTGTTATATAAAGTAATCCTTACAAAGAAAACAAGCAGAAATGTGTCAATGTGTTTGGATTCTCCCTCACCCATATGGATAGCATTGTGATGTACACCAAGATAAGCATTTAATGGCATGTTGTTTTGTTTCATTAAGCTTTTACATGTTGTTTATTTGTTTTATTTGGCACCTCAACAAGGAGATCAACTGGAAGCGATGCCAGAAGACAAACAGTTCACTCAGCCAATTGATAGCTTTTAGTGGTGTGTTGTCCCAGTCCCCCAGAGTAGATTTATAATGTGTTACCTAGAATAAAAAGCCTCAAAACATTGCAACTTGCATCCCAACGTTTTTAGAAAGCAGCTTTGAAAGCAGGCATTATTGGCAGCCATAATGATAGGAAAAGCCCACAAAGACCTGGAAGGACTGGTTTTCTGTATTTGAGGGGTTGATTTATATTCTTTCTGTTTATCTGTGCTGGTGGGGTGTCACATGACTGTTATTTTCTCATACTTTAAGAGAAGCATTGGATAGATAGATTTTGTAAAAGCTGTAGTGTAATACACTTTTAACTCTATGTACAGACTTTTTGATTGCACTTTATTACACTGTTCTGCTTAAATTTCATAACTGAAAGAAGCTACATTGAATTATACAAGTGCATTTTTATCTGAATCTAGGATTCATGACAGGCAGCTTTAAATATGAGGATAGCTAGAACCGCATGATGATTCTTTTAAGTTCAGTCAAATGCAGCCCACTCTGGAGGAAACGTAGGTTTCAGTAAAAAAAACATGAGCGACCTTAAAGCCTAATTATTACTTAAAAAGGAACTTTGTGGGGAAGAGTACAAGTCTCACCTATAAATGCCTGTGTGGCAAACAAAGCAGTGATCCCCAGATTGAACAAAGGAATCAGTTCAGCTCCCTGAATAGAGCCAGAAGTTTGACTCCTTGGAGGAAGAGGGGTAAAAGAAAGAAGAACAATAGTTTTTATGGTTGGATTCTCTCTCTCTCTCTCTCTCTCTCTCTCTCTCACTGCCTGGATCGATTTTGATGGATAGTTGTGGATGATACAGTGAGTGTGTTGAAGTATACGTTTTATTTGCAGTGCAGGGCAAATATTGTTTTTTATTAGACGAGGCAGAGGAAGGCTTCAAATATGAGTACCTTTTGCCTCAGCCACACTAATAACCTTTATTTTTCACTCTGTTAGTGGGTGTGTGGGGAGCACATCTGTGTGTTTTTGTCAGTCACATCTCTCCCACACTTCTCCTCACTCGGCCTCTATCTGCTGTTCATTTATTTTCTGTCTCAAACATCCAATCAATCATTCTGCAGAGCACTGGGTTAAAGTTACACCTTTACTTTTTCATTTCCTACATTTGCTCCTTTTTATTCATTACAAAAAGGACAAGGATGGATGTGATTTTATTTTGCAAATAGAGCTGAACCTTTCTCTCAGCTTTTGACATTGGGTCAGATTGGCAAAAATGGATCCTGCAAACTCTTGACAGTATTGTTTTACAAGGACCTGGGCCAGAAACCGTCTGGAGATGGGAGAAATTAGGAGGATTGTCAACGATTAGTCTACAATTCCAGTTTAATCGTATATACTAATTGCTAAATTTTGTGCAATCATTAGTTTAAGTTCTAACTTAGATCTTTCTCAATGTGAAGTAAACCCAATTTGCTAGAAATCCATTTCTTCTGTTTACCTGTTTGTCAGCAAAGGTTAATACACCGGCACAGACACAGACTTAATTTGGTCTGTCTTCCCCCTGAGGCGGCACTGCTTCAGCATTTTATGTCATCCCTCTCTCATATAAAACAACGACTTGAGCTGACACATACTGAAACTAATAGTGATCATGTGTAGTGATGTTAATCTGTGCTACTTGTGGGCAGTAAGACTTCTTTAGTTTTCTGTCTTCTAACCAAGACATTTGGAAAAACAAACAGAGCTGTTAGAAGCTGAATGGGCTAAATCCCCTTGCTAAATTCAAAATTTTCTGGCAATTCTGTCTTGCAGCTCCACAGAGAGCGCACAGGGGGGACAGATTGTGCCGTCTTCTCTTCTGCCTCCACACTTCCTATCCTCTCCAAACACATGCCAATTGCTCAAGGATTCTCTCTGACGTGCTGACCAGTGTGCAGAGTGCCTGTAGAGGATTTCTAGTATCTCCTGTTGAGACTGTCTTCACTTGAAAAGTACTGGAAAAATACTTCAAACAAACTGTGCTCACGGTGTCCTGACAAAGTTCCTTGTGTGGCTGGGATGCTGTTATGGTGATGCAAACCCTTGTGGAGAGAGTGTCATGTGGAGGGTTCGGCAAACAACTTTGGAGTACTGTTGGAATTTTATCCTCATGTTTAGTAATCATGCATCTTCACATCCTGTATTTGAGACCATAATACTGACCTGTCTAGTTACCAAAAAGTTCGCTTAAAGCTCTTGTGAGGAGCTTACTTCTTTCCTGATTTCAAACTGTGCATGCCTAAGTATGATGAAAAAGGCAGATTCACTTTGTCTGACAATCCTGCAGGTGAGGTTTCAGACTTTAACAGTAACTTAATGTTAATTATCAATCCTCTTGATGATGGTTTTGTTTGCTAATGGAGCTCACATAGTCAAAAACATTACCATAATTTCAGTCTATTTCATAACCAGCCACTCTCAAAGGTTTGCTCTCTTGAGCTGGTTCTCTTTGTACCTGCCTTACCTCTATCTCTACCTGTCTCTTTTTCTCTGCAGACAGTGTATTACTGATCATTATCTGGGCCAACACTAACCCAATGCCAGAGAGATTGTTCTGGAGAGCTGATAGCTTCGGGCAAAGAAAATCAAACCTACCCTTGTATCTTTTTAATGAATCTGACCTTCTATCTTCCTCACATCTCCTATCTGACTGTCCCAGTACATTCCTTTCTCCTTCTGTTACCTTGTTAAGAAGTGTCATCTCACTCTACCGCCTCCTGTTTCCTCCCCTCTTTCTCTCCATCTGCCTTTCATCTTGATCTGATCAGACTCGCTCCCAATGTCTCAAGGTGATCACCACCCACCTGTCCTCTGTCTGGATTAAGAGCCACTGCTTCTCTTTCATATGACAAACTTAGTTAACCATTTACAAATGATGAAGGAGGCCTGGGGAAGGTTTCCAGCCTGACTGCTCCTGATGGTTGGAGTTAAATATTAGGAAGTCTGATGGAAACATTTATCTCATGACCTGAAAGAGCCTGGAGGGACTGGAGAAAAATGGAATTTGTGAAAGTTGCACTCAGTCACCTTCTATTGGCTGTCTTAAACTAGACCTTTGCAAATTTGTGTCAGACTAAAGGCAAACAAAGAGCCTGCATGTTCACTGCTGTGGAAGTTGTGAAAAGGATATGACACTTCTGGCTTTGAATACTATGCTTTGTTGAACAAGGTTTTTATAAGACATTAATGAGTAGCACTTGGACAAAAAAATTCAAATCAGTTGTGATTTTATGAGATACAGCAGATTAGCATGTTTTCATGGCGGACATGAAGCGTCCCTACTGGAGCTACAATCATGCAAAAACACAGCTGGATGTAATGTGGTAGATATGTTCTGTCTGTCTGCATGCCTTCACATTTCTATTTCTTACATGTACAGAGTCTGGGTCTGTTGAACGTGGTAATACTGTATGGGTTAGGTTGTTAAATTGGGGGTATTCTGCTATGGAGGGAGAGATGTGTGGCATTGGCTTGCTTGGTAGAGCCGGCGCCCCATGTACAGAGGCTACAATCCTCTTCACACTGGTTGTTGGGTCAATTCCCAGTCCCATCAAGATATGTTTCCTGTTTTCCCCCACTGTCTCCTCACATTTTCTGTCTCTCTCAAGCTATCCTATCCATGAAAGGCTAAAAGTCCCATAAAAAAAAAAATATATATATATATATATATATATATACCATAGTCTGTTAAAATAAGGACGTAGTATCCATGACATCACCCATCTGTTCCTGAGCGCTGTTTTGAAGCCATTCGGCGCCGACAGCCATATTGGAAATGCGGAACTCAACCAGGCAGAGTGTGACGTAGTGAGACCTCTTAGCCAACAGCTATGTGTTCCCGTCCGGAAGTCAAGTCAGTCATGTCCTTATTTGGGAAAAAAACTCATAATCTTAATATTTTCTGAACCGTCGCGTTAGAAAAAAATTCAACCCCTGTACAGTGTGTGCCGATAGAGAAATGAGCTAAGGTAGAGCCATGCCGTTATTTGAACCAGCCTGTAAACATGTTTATTAATGCTGCAAAGATTGTCTTCTTTGAATTGGTGTGTATGTGGTTTCCGATGTTTCTGCAGCCAGCCTCAAACGGATTCTCGATGAATTGCAGTTTATAACACATGGGCTTCATAGTTTGAGACCGGAGGTTGCTGCTTGATATATACACATTAGTTAAAAAAAACAGAAGAGATGTGAGCCAAAGATATTGTGAGGTGAAAGAGCACCTTAGCCATCATATTTAGCCTTCTTCTCAACATGTCAGCAGCTGGACGGCTGATGGACAATAAAGGTTTCTTCAATCTGTAACCTCTTGCAATCTGAACATGAATGGAGATATGTAGAATATGCTCTTAGTGTTCCTCTTTAACATTTCTTTGTTACAGAAGTTTTTCAAAAATACAGACATTAAAAAAATCTGCTTTGAAATCCCATCCATAACTTCATAATTTTCAGGAAAATCACCACATTTTAAGGGTTATTTTTGTCAGCAGAATAACCTTGCAAAATAAACTTGAAGAAATCGTAAATATATGCATGTGGAGCTAAAGCTGTATCCCACTGGGTCACATATCCAAGGAGACATTACTTGATTTTTACTACTTAAATTGGATTTTGCCTGAGGTGGGCTGCAGTGTCAGACTTTGAAAAGCCTTGCTTTATCTAATTGTGTAAGTAGCTTTAACATAATTCCATCTATGCCAACAGATCAGAAGCCCTAGACTTTGTTTTGATGCTCTGATGCCCTGATCTCCAGACTTTGACATTAGGGGTGCTGAGCTTTATGGGTTAGGTCCTGGATTATGTTGTTGCCAATGACTGACATCCAGGCAACAATGAGGTTTATTCCAAAACATTACGTTAAATCATTTAGCAGTATCTAAAGATGTTTGATGAAGGACAAGGTTATTGTGTGATTCAGTTTTGAAGATGTTAATAAACCCCAGTGAATAGTGTTTTCTGTTGCTGTCTTCAGCCTGAGATTGTTGTGTCTCCATGTCAATCTTCTATCTGACTGTACTCCTGTCAGATCAGATCAGTGTCTTTTAGTGTCAGTCTGTTAGAGCTATTAACAAAGTGAATGTTTTTTATGTTGTGTTTTTTTCACCCGATAGATAAAGGAAAACTTGTTTCTACACTTCATCTTGTACACAGACAATGTGTGCAGTTAAGCAATAACTTTTCCACATTCAGCTGATAGTTTGTGTTCACATCAGTCTTTCAAAAACTGATAGCTTGTGGGATTTTTCTGGCTGCCAGATTCTGCTGATCTGAGTTTGAAGACATGAAAGATAGCAGAAGCAAGGAAGTGTTGGGTGAAGGGGCAGGTGGGAGGAAAGCAGAAGGATAAGAAGGTAATTCCCAGCCATGATTCAGCGTTTGATATTTGAGGCGGAGCTGATCAATTCTTCTTCTCCTGAGGAAAAGCAGCTGCTGTGTCGGGCTGTCTGTCGAATACAACTTCAACCCGGGTAAAAGTTCACTGTCAAACAACCTGTGATGGGTTGGAAGTGAAGCCAATAATATCAGTTCTGGGACTTCGTGTCTGTCTCATTGCACAGTAGCATATAAACTGGAACAGTCAGGAAGTAGCTGTTTGGTTCGGGAAACAGCCGTTTTGAGGAGAAGATGTGAAGATCTGGAGCAGCAACTTTTCAGCAAAAAGTGTTGTGCTGTTCTGATTCCGTCAATATCACATTGTCTCTTTTGTTACACTGAACAGTTATATTCGCTGCCAAATCACTTAAAACTTACCACTCAAACAAGTAAGCCTCCAGTTCCTGAAAGCCAATGAGGTGATCCCACTTATGTCGGCTTTTCTTCTTAATCTCATTAGAATATTGTTAACTTTCCTATGACACACTAAGTGCAGTCATGAGCAGTTACAGGGGGCTGCAATGATTGAAGGGCCGGTTAAATTCATTGTTAATTTTGTGCACCATTTTCCCCAGGTGTGAATTCACAAGGGCTCTTTCATCCCACTTCATGAGACATATTTTTTGTGGTTTTATGATGCCATCCCTATAATCCATTTGATTAGTACATTATAAATGTCCAGTTGTTTGCTCAAACAGGACGTATATAAAAAAAAAAGGAAATACATGATGTGAAAAAATAATGTGAGACAGAGAGTTGTGCTAAATTTTGTAAAATATAGAAATAGTATAGATGATACATGGTACAAAAATGTGATCGCGACTATGTTTATACATCAAAATGACAACCTAACGGTAAAGTGACAGTGACATGGCTTTGAGCCTGGGAGCCTCAGCAGTCTCATGGCCTCAGGTCTGAAGCTGTCCCTGAGCCTGGTGGTGCAGGACCAGTGCAATCATGTCTGCCTTACAGCAGCTGGCAGACTGTTTGTGGCGGGGCTGAAGGAAGGTTTTGGTGATCCTGTTAGGATCTGGCAGCTCTGTCCGGAGCTGTGCAGTTTTCACCACCCTTCTGAAAAGCCCTCCGGTGGAGGTTAGTGCAGTTGTAATACCAGGTGACGATGTAGGCAGTCAGGGTACTCTCAGTGGTTTCTTAATTGTTGGATTACTCAGCTATAGTCCTCAAGAAAGCAGCTCAGGTCCGATTCTAACCTGAGGCACCTTTCCTGTATGCCACACCCTACTCTCTCTGTTTCGGTTTCCTGCTCAATCCACTGTCCTATCCTCTCCACATGAAGGCATATAAACCCCAAAATAGAACTTGAAAAAAGAAAATGTGACACTAGTAATTACTCATAACAGCCCTGACTCTTCCAGTTCAAACAGACCAACTCTAATATTCTGGATACTTGGATTTCTGACCAATACCTTGCAAAGCTGATGATTTTTCCAATCAGCCCCAGCGGCACTTTTTATTTGGTTAGCTAATAGCAAGTTTTAGCTTGCAAGCCCGCTAAACTACGTATGCAACAGGGCAATCGTGGCATGAGGTTCATTACAGGTTTTAAATCACTAACCCATCTCTGCTCCCTGTATGTTTGAGTTGGCTGGACTGCATTGTCTACCCGTAGGCTACATCACTGGCATGTCCTTGTCTATAAGGCGATTCTAAATTTGCTTCCCTCGTATTTATGTGACTTTATTCATTTAAAAAATACTGGAAGCTACAGTCTCCGCTCTGTGACCCAGTCACAAAACTTGCCTTTGCTTTCAGTCCCCAGAGTGTGTCTTGAAATGGGTAGAGTTTTAGATATGCTACTCCTGCAGCCTGGAACCTGTTGCAGGAGAGCCTGGGTTTGAGTGAGTTTGTCTCTTTAACTGTGTTTAAAAGCAGACTGAAGGCTCTTGAGGAAGATGCTTCAGTTTGTAGATCCTTTGATTGATAACTTTTGTTCTGAAACCCGTGATGTGTTGTAATGTTTTAGAATTATGTGTTGTTTGTCTGTAACTTTTCTGGAATGTGCTGCTGCTGATCTTGGCCAGGACACACTTGAAAAAGAGATTTTTAATCTCAATGTGGTTTTCTCCTGGTTAGATAAAATAAAATAAAAAACTGAAATAAATTTAGCTCAAACCAGCAGCCTCACAGAGCTAGTAGCATAGCAGTTTGGTATTGTTAAAATATCTGTATACAGTTGGCATCCTTTCTGTTTCTGTTTACCTTGGCCTGTCAGTATTCAATGACCTGCTGAACAACAGACATTGTGACCACCATGTACACTGGGGAACAGCTGGACATACCAGGTCCTGTGCACCTATAGTGTGCCTGAGACTGAGTGGGAAATCTGTCAAACTAGTCCATCAGGTTTTGTACTGACAGCAGCAACTTCAGTTGTTTAGTCCCACATTAAGTCTAGTTTTACTGTAACAGTGTAATCTTAATAACAGCCCGTGGAAAGTCTCTGATGTTTGTCTGACATGTTTAAGCCCGCCTGATTTCGCAGTGGCTCGGAAAATGTTTGCGAGAAATAAGCGGTCAACATGTGCGTTGTGTCCTTCGGCTTGTGAATGTTCCAGCCCCAGTTTTCTGACTCATTGCCCATCAAAAGGACTCCAAGCACAAAAGCAACAATGTCTGGTCTGTCTGAGACAATTTGGGTCACAATTTGGGATAAGAGAGGTCCATGTGGACTCATTGTGGGTTGTACTGCAACGTCCAACAGACTTGAGAGGAAAAGATGGAGAGAGCAGTGGAGTCAAAAGTGGAAAAAAGTGGAAGAAGGAAGAGAGGGAGTTGATATCTAAGGGAAAAAACAAACACTTAAGGCTTTGGAGTCCATAGGCGGATGAGAAAGGAGAGATGGGAATCAAAGCACTCAAAGCAATTTAGGTGAGAAAAAGGAATAGACAAGCGACGTATATCAAAGAGGCTCTCTAAGTGTAAGAGAAACTGAGTTAGCAAGAGTAAGGTGTGATAAGAGGCTTCTATTGAATCTCAAAAAGTGACAGAGGAAAGGAGAGAGGGATTGAAATGAGCAAGCATAAAGGGAAATGAGCAAGAAGTCCTTAAGGACAACAAAGAACCACAACCACAAAGTGGGAGCAGAGACGGAGGTATCGAGGGGGGAATCTTGGTGTGGGGATGACAAACGGTCACTCCTCTTCTGCCAGAGGAAGAATTTTAATTGAGGACATGAAATGTTTAGCTGTTGATATTTTGCTCCCCCTCTCTCTCTGCTTCAGACCGTGGAAATGAAGAGCACTTTGAAATGTTATCTGTCTGGTCCTGAAGGGTTATAACACAAACACTCTCACACAAACACACGCACACAGCACCTTGGGATTGCAGGGGTAATGTCACACGGATAGCCAGCCAGATAAATGTTATTTGTCCTCTCCTCAGCTCCTGTCTGTTTCCTGAGGCTTCCTCTGTTTTATAGCAGCTGCAATAATGACACCATCCTGAACTATATCTATAAAATATGTATGTGTGTGTGTACTTGCATATGTGTGTGTGTGCAAAATTGGATCCATGCTAGGATGCATTAAACAGTTTGGAAATACTGCAAGGAGTATTATGAGACCAAAACAAAAACTCATCTTATAAGAAATCTGACAGTGTCTCTTCGCAGAGCATTGAAATGCTCACTACAAACACTCCTGCTGGATTTTTAGCATGTTTGTGAGTGGACGTGTGTGTTCGTGTGCGTGTGTGTGTGAATGTGTGTGTTTGTGTGTGTGTGTGTGTGTGGTGTGTGCTTGCACTGCCTTTGATGTGATGCTTCAGACATCTTTATCGTCTGACAGCAAAGTGTGATCCAGGCCTTCACACAGGGACAAATCTGCTCTGTTGTCTCTATTAGAGTAAATATCAGTGTGTTACTCAGTGTGTGTGTGTGTGTGTGTGTGTGTGTGTGTGTGTGTGTGTGTGTGTGTGTGTGTGTTTGACAGAGGATGAGATTATCTCTCCCTTTCCCTTATGTGTCTCTAAGATTCAGTGTATTTGCATGTCAAACAGCTGGTAGCGGCAGGTTCTTCCTTCTTTTCTGTTCGCTAACCCTATTTCCAAGAATAAGAAGTCTAAATCCTTGTGATCTGGATTAAGACCTGTCATTTTGAATGCTAAAAACTCCACAGACTTTGCAGCAGACTGCCTCAATTCTATAGACTGTATGAAATATGGACGTAGTATTCGTGACGTCAACCATCTGTTCCTGAGCGCTGTTTTGAAGACAATCAACGGCGGCAGCCATATTGGAAATGCCGAACTCAACCAGGCAGAGTGTGACATAAAGGGGCGGAGTTTGAGCCTTCTAGCCAACAGCTAAGTGTTCCCGTCTGGGAGTCAAGTCAGTCATGTCCTTATTTGGGCAAAAACTCATAATCTTAATATCTTCTGAACCGTCGCGTTAGAAAAAAATTCACCCCCCGTACAGTGTGTGCCGATAGAGAAATGAGCTACTGTAGAGCCAAGCCGTTTTTTGAACCAGGCTGTAAATATGTTTATTATTGCTGCAAAGATCGTCTTTTTTGAATTGGTGTGTATGTGGTTTCCTGTGTTTCTGCAGCCAGCCTCAAGCGGATTCTCGATGAATTGCAGTTTATAACACTTCCACATGGGCTTCATATTTTGAGACCAGAGGTTGTTGCTTGCTCAATTCTGAAGATAATAGCCCCACTTGATTATTAACCTCCTGTGTTTTCTATCTGCTGCTACAAAACCAGATTTTCTGAATTGGAGGCCTCGGCACGAGGTGGGAAAGGCTCTTGTCCTTCAGGCACATTTATCAAGCTCTCAAAAGAAACAGAGCACAGAAAAAAATTTGTCAATCACATGGAGGAGAGAAAGAAAAAAAGCAAGGCTGAGATTGACAGACAGAGGAGCGGGGGAGACAGGCTGAGTTTTATGCAGACCCTGTCAGTCCTGAGGGGCGGAGGAAATGAGGGATTTGATGAAAGGCAGCAACAGAGACTGGTTTATACTTTTAATTAGAGGGATCATATTATTCAGTTTATGCTTTCTTTGGGTGGTAGCATGGAGAGCAGCGTGGTCTTGCTTGATAAGTTGTCTTTTGTGCTTGTGAAGAGGAGTGTGATAGTGCATAACAACATAAATACCCACACGTGCAGATTTATCTCCACAGAAGATAAAATTATGTATCAAGTAGCCTCTCACTGCGAGATATCACTTTGTTTCCCTCTCAGGGAAAGATGACATTTGGGACTTGAAACAGACAATTGTCCCATTAGTTGTGTGTGATTGAGAGCGTGTAGTCATTTAGACTCTAAATGATGAACCAATAGAGATGACATCAGGCCAGTAACTCTAATGTGTGAGTGTGTGTGTGTTACAATTGTATTTCTGTGTGTTTGTGAGTATGTGCATGTCAGGGTTGGGTTCCTATGGAAACTGTCAAGAGATAGCCACAGTTCACAGTGTGTGTGTTATCACCCCAGTGTTTACTCAAGGAGACAAGGAGAAGAGTTGGACAGGAAAATAAAAAAGGACGTAGAGAGAAAAGTACACAGCTGAAATGAAATCAAGATCTGATAACCACCAAGAAATCCTTTTTTCTTCTTTGATGACAGAAGCAGATTGACAGCTATGCCTTTCCTCATTATCTTTTGTTTGTCTTTGTATTCGTATGTGTGTGTGTGGTGTGTGTGTTTGCAGCCTGCACTGACACAGAGCTGCACAGCCTGGCTGCCAGACTCAAGGACTGGTTCGGAGTTCTCCACCTCGATGCCAACAGAGACCTCAAATCCTCTGACAGCTTTGACTCTGCCACTGGACGTGAGTACAGCCCCTCACAATATGCGCATATATCTGTGTGTATGTGTGTGTGTATGTGCATGCAAGTGTGTGTGTGTGTTTGTATAGCGCTTTTTCTGTTGAGCAGCCACGCTTCTCTGTCCTCATGAGGGCTGGCGGTGATGTTGACAGCGGCCCTGCTCTGTTTTCTGTAATGTCAACATGTCTGAGCACATCTCAACTCTGCCACCAGACACACAAATACTCAAACACACACACAGAGACACACTCAAATCTCAGTGTACCTTTTGAAAAATAAAAAAAATAAATGAAAAGCATCCTTGACAAAACCTGCACTTGAAAAATATTAACTTCAGCAAATGTTTCTATCCGTTTCTCCCTCCTTGTTTCATTCGTCCTTCAGATTTTGACACCAGCATCTTGCCCATCTGTAAGGACTCGCTGGGCTGGATGTTCAACAAGCTAGACATGAACTTTGACCTCCTGCTGGACCAATCAGAGCTGAGTGCCATTTATCTGGATAAGTACGAGCTGTGCATGAAGCCCCTCTTCAACTCCTGTGACTCCTTCAAGGATGGAAAGCTGTCGAACAACGAGTGGTGCTACTGCTTCCAGAAGCCTGATGGTGAGGAGGAGAAGGAAGATGAAAGAGTTGGATAAGATATGGACTATTGAAATATAAAAGACGAAATAAAAAAATACACTTGTCACTTAATATGGTGACTTCCTTGCAGGGTATGCACGTTATGATGCAGCTGTTTAATAAATTAAAGCTCCTGTGTGGATGTTTTATGTTGTGCTGGTTTTGGCGCTCCCTGTGGACAAAGCTCTTGGTTTCCTATTTTTGCTGATCTTGTTCTATATGAAGGAAGTTATCTTCTGACCAAAATTTAATCCAGCTTTATTTTAAATGTCCAACTTGAACTTTTTTAATAGAAAATGTAAACAAAGGTGGATCTGTAGCATATGCAGCATCCGACACCTAGCTCTTTAGCAGTGGTTTGAGTAGTCAAAGTTAACTATTGAGAAATAATCGATCTTATTTCTGACAATCGTATCTGCTTTTCGAGGCCATCTAGACCAGGGGTTCCCAAACTTTTCAGCCTGTGACCCCCAAAATACTGGTGCCAAGACTCGCAACCCCCACTGTCCCTCAGAGTGATTTAATGTGGCTTCATTTAGCTGGTCTGCAGAAAAATAGCCTACCTATATAAGCATGTGGCTGTGTTTCTACTGCTACTGATGCTTTTGATAATTAACTGTTCACTAACCCTAAACGTAGGAGTCATCTGGCAAATAGAAATGCAGAAAACTCATTACATTTTCTATTTTCAAGGTTTCATTTCAAGTTTACTATTTCTAGATAACTTTTTTTTTTTAATTCTGGAAGACATCTCACGACCCCCCATTTGTGTCTCGCGACCTGCCAGGGGTCCCGACCCACACTTTGCGAACCCCCGATCTAGACGAATAAATACTTCTTACCATCTGTTTCATAACCAGCTGAAAAGTCCTCACAGGAGGTTAAAGGAAAGTTCTCCTCTGTACTGTAACTAGCAGAAACTTGTGAATGTGCGCAAAGATTACACATACAAACCACCCCTGTAAATGTGGAAGCCTAAAAGCCTCTGCATACTTCCTCAAGATCAACTCCTGGAAAGACACAGCTTCTAGAAGCTGCTTTGAATTTGCTCCTGTAGTGGTGTAGCATAAGTGAGTTGCATAGGCAGGCATGCGAAACCACTCCTACTCCTCAAACAATCCACCTCTACCTCTGTTTTGAGTCTGTGTTGCACAGCCAAGATATCTAAGGTTAGAGCCAGACACCAAAAACTTCGGACATTTGTTGTAGTTGCGAAAACAAACACAAATGTCTGTATTTTGTCCGAACACTACAAGACCATAGAAAATAGTTAATGCTTTTTATTTCATATTTTTCTATCAACAGTACCATTCTGACTACAGTTGTTTCTATTGTGTTTGTTAATGTTAACCACCTCACCTTAGACTGCTTTGACAACAAGGGCCAACCATATAAAGTTATACACAAAAGGCAAGAAAGTACGACTAACCCTCACATTTTAATGTTACAATATATGTTGTAAATGTGTCTGCAACACTTCACATGAATGGGGTGGTGTAAGCAACGTATGGCCAACTGCAAACATTCAATAGATTGTCATGTTTTACAAACTAAGCAATATGATATTACAATACTATGAAATAAACACAGAATCTGACTCAGATCGTCACTTTGTTTTCCCCTTATGAAGGTCTCTTAAAGCCACCTAACAGCAAGTCCCAATAATGTTAGCTTTTAAGAAGTTAGGGCAACTTCAGGGTAGATAGGAGACAAAAAAACAAAAACACAAAAGCTGTATTTTTTACAATTTTAACTACTCAGTATGTTTTCTGGTTACAGGTCTGCCGTGCCAAAGTGAGAAGAGCAGGATCCGGAGTCAGAGTCGAAGGAAGAGCCTCATAGGTCAGTCTGGATCAACTGCAGCTGTCAGTCACATCTTCATGTCAAAGACACTGACATGGCCACCATGCTAACTAACACACACCTTAATCCGAAAAAATGTATCCCCTCTCAATATTTTCAAGCCAACAAAAGAAATCTAACGCATTAAACACACTCTACGCACACTTCAAAGCACATCCTGACATTTTGTACTCATGTCATCTGTCCCCGCTGGGCAGATCGTTCAGCTCGGCTCACAACAAAACAGCATGAAAAATGAGCCGGGACTGGGTCAAATGAAGGTAACAGAGCTTGTGTGTGTGTGTGATATTGAAAGTGACTGCCTCTCTTTAAGCAGGATGTATGGTTGTTGTCCTGCAACCTTCACAGCTGTAATTGATTGTTGATCCCCCTCTGTGAATACACAAGAACTCTGGTCAAACTACCGGAAGAAAAACCTTTTCCTTTTTTCCTCTGATACCTTCTCTCCCATCTTTCCTGTCATCCTCCCATCTCCTGTACATTTTTAGGCTCTTACATCCCGCGCTGTACGGAGGAGGGCTACTTCAAACCGACCCAGTGTCACGGCAGCACTGGCCAGTGTTGGTGTGTGGACAAATACGGCAATGAGATTGCTGGCTCTAGGAAACAAGGCAATCCAAACTGCGGTAAGACCAAAACGCACACACACACACACACACACACAAACACACAGACTGAGCACTCCAATACATGTTCAGTTAAAGCCAAACAATGGTTTTGGTTGTGTGTTTGCCCTTATTGTCCATCTGTCTCTCAGAGTTACTGCTTTGATCCAGATGGACTGTTGTACACCTGTTTTCTCTCTCCTTTGTCTTTAATCTGCTGCAGACAAGACAGACTGTAGAGCTTCTCTGTGACACATAATGCTCACACCGAAAGGAGGAGGAAGGATTGTCTTTTGTCTCTTTTCTTCATCTTTACGAGAATCTATGCATCAGCAATCATAGGAAATAGATAGCATGAGGCACACCTCTGGATCCACTCTGACGGGTTTATCAGCCATCAGTCATATACCTGATTCTATCTGCTTCAGATATTCTTCTCATGCTGCTTTGATGAAACACGAGCGTCTTGCAAGTCAAATAGGAAAATCCGTCACACTTGTCAGCGAAGAGAAATGTCAAAAGAATGGTTTAACACATGAATAAATAGTGCCTGAGCTGAACCTTTTTGCAGGGAATAAACACTTGAACTACTGGCTGATGTTTGCATCAAAGGGATGCTCCTAGACAAAGAATATATGTAATTAAGAGCTCTGATATGCCAGTGTCATAGTTAACAAACCAGCAGTGGGTTTTCAAAGGGAATGGTCAAAAAGCCAATAGAAGCACTTTGCTGCAAATCAATGGCAGAGGCATTTCACTGAGGAAAAAAAGAGCAATAATTAGCCAGAAAGAATCCGGGCAGACATACTGATTATCAATCAAACAGCCAACTCACAGTCACAGATTACAGCTCACTCCAATGCCAGTTCAGTCCAAAGCCTGTAATTGCAGCTTCAAATATTGATGAGGAGTCTCCCTGGTCACCAAACACACACACACTAACATACACACACACTGACGGCAGCAGTCCTTTGTCTGCAGTCTAACAAGCTCATCTAGCTCTGGCTGAGTGGCCTCAGGCTGGAGCCGCCTAGAGTTCTCCCTCTCAGCCTTGCATATAACAAGTAGGTAGAGATGCGGCAGCTTTCTGCTCCAAAGCCCAGACACAAGGACACCAAACTGATTTTAACACTGTAAGCGCTACTCGACCAGAGTACACTTGTGCCCAGAAGTAGAGAGGGTGTTTGAACTAAACTTGCAAGGATTCTAAAGTCTTGTTCTCATAAAACGCTGGAGGCAGCAGCTGAGATGATGACTTCTGTGGATGTTTTTGTTACACAACTGTAATGTTGGTGCAGAAAAACAATTGTTTGTATGTAACTGAGTTCAGTGTAGCACCACTGAACTCACCACTTAGACAACCTCTAAACTCTGATGTTGTGATGAAGGCTTGTGTTAGCTTCTTCTACAAGAGAGCCGTTTGATGTCCAGAATAATATCATTATAGTTTTGAGTTTAGTATATTTACAGCTAGGGTTGGTAGTCTCGGAAAACTAGCATGAATTTGAATGTAGCATTTCCTCAGGACTCTGTCTAAACCCTCCCCCCTCCCCTCGGAGCTCCTCCAAAACGAAGCCCCCACTCACATGCACGAGCGCCGCTGATTCACGACCATATGATCGTGACTGATTCAAAACCGGTCTTCACCAAAACATTATCATAGTGAAAGTTAAAAACACAAACAAACATGGCTGCTGTTAGTACTCACAACTGTCATGCTAGCATTATCCAGTTGTACTGGTGACACGATATCAGGAGAAAAGTTATAACACATATAAAACTGTAACAACCCTACTGTTTGTTAAACGTGTTCAGTGTAGATGTTCTTAATTCCTACAGTGTTGACAGTCAGTGAAGGCATCAGGAGAAGTGTTGAGTGTGCGAGTACAAGACAGGATAGACAAGAGGAAGAGTTTTTCATTCATTCAAACATTGATTGTTGATCTGTTGGTTGACGTGATCACGGCCGACAGTGACCGGTTATTAAAGATCAACATGTTCACGACTCGGCTCGTCATCCCTACAGCGTACGGACGGACGCTACAGTATATATACATTTTCTGTAGGACTTACTAAATGTCATTAATTATTTTGCTTGTCAGAGCCCCCGTGGTGAGAGCTTTTTTAGACTCTGATCCGGACTACAGTCCTGAGCAAAGCACCTCATTGGGTCAGAGGGGACAGTCCCGAGGTTGAGCGAGAGGGGCAGTCAGTAGCGTCAGAGGAAGCAGAGGCAGGAGACGGGGACGGGGAGTACACACCGGAGAAATGTATGCGCAGGAGGCGGGCAGAACGGCAGGACGGGATTTGATTGGTTTAAAATTTTGGACCCCAAAAACAGTGATTGGTTGGTGTTTTCACAGGTTTACTCCGACTGTAGATAGCAGCTTTATTTCACTCTTTTTAAAGAACACATTATGTATTGATTGCCATCGGGACATAAAGATCATTTTAACCAGTATGACAAAAAGAGTATCTAAATCTGACTACCAACCCCAGTTTAAATTAATATAAATACACTGGTCAGTTTCCAAGTAAAATGTGAAAAAACGTGACACTTCCCAGCCTCTGCCCTTCACAGTAATCTCTCTGTGCTCCTAACCTGTTTGTCTCTGTTTGTGTATCAACCCTCCAGACGAGGATCAGGAGACATCAGGGGATTTCGGCAGTGGGGGTGCAGTCATTCTCCTTGATGACCAGGAGGAGGAGCCATCACAGAGTGGGCGGAGCCGGCAGAAGAAGAGACGGGGCCGGATTCACCCCCGAGGAGCCATTGAGGACGACGAGGACGAGGAAGATGATAAGGATGACGAGATGGGCTATGTTTGGTAGCTCTGCTCCATCTAATTCTGCCATCAGCCGACCAGGAAACTCCCGTTAACTCAGCACAGATCTGAAGCCATTCCAGTCTCTCCTCCTCCTTCTCCTCCTTGGCTGCAGTCCATCTTTTGACTCCTGAACTCCTGTCATCTCTCTTACTTCAGTGAGCCTCATCTGACTTCTTATTTTCAATGTTTTGCTCTTTCGTCCGACAGAAAACAGAGGGACTATTAGATTTCAACAACTGTCAAGACCTGTCAGAATCTGTTCAGAAAATCCACTTGCTCCTTCTTCTTTCCCCCACACATGTGATCTCTAACCTTCCTAACATGGAATCACTTCTCTAAATCCTCTATTACACCCTCTCCTTTCCTCCTCTCTCGTATCCCCTCCCTTTCCCTCTCCCTATGTGTCCATGTCAGAGCCTCTGGTCAGTCTGTGAGCCCAGACACATTAGCTGGATGTAAATATGTTCCCTCCAGGAAGTCCAGATTGTGGATTACCTTTCCTGTACTTCTATCAGCGGTTCATTCTTATGTTCTGTGTTTCTTCATCGGGCTCTTTCCAGTGTTCAAAGATGTTCCTACGCCATGTTCCCCGGCTCTGAGATGCTCCCCTCTCTCTCTGTTTCTCCATGGAGGATTGTAAATTATTTAACCGTTGATCTTGAATGTCCCAGAAAGCCCAGGAAGCAATGAGATTAATGATGTATTGTCGTTGTTGTTGCATGTTTCTCATCGTGTTTCTGTAAAAGAGAGATTTACCTGGCAAAGGTCTAGCTCTATGCATCTCAAACAGAAAGTGATGCCTATTCGGCTGCTACAATACTTTGTTGCTATGTTGATGCTGTCTAGTGTCTTTTTTTGGTTTCTTCTCCCAATCTCAGGAGGTAGAAAGTTGCATTGCAGAGCGATAGCAGCGTAGGAAAAGTGAACTGCAATGCCTACAGTCCAAATCTGGGGCGTCTCAGTCGGCTGTGCTTTTGCTAAAGAAAAAAAGTAGGGCCGCTGAGGCTGTTCGACTGACTGTGCAAGGACACTAGTGGAAAAAGCTACTCCTGAGCTGGGAGGAAACATGAAGGTGAGCAGAGAAGGGGCTCTGTACAGCCTCCTAACATTGGATATGTTCAGTGAAAAGTTAATGATTGAAATCTTCACCATGTCAACTAAGTGAACTTTTATTTGTAACTTTGAAAATTTAAGTAAAGTGGCACTTTGGGTGTCTTTTGAACCTTACAGGTCTGCGTCCACGTGTCTGTTGTTCTTCTGTGGCCAGCACAAGCCTCACATTTATTCTCCTTTCAACGAATCATGATGAAATAAAAACACATCTCTTTCCTTGCTGTGAGACTACAATCACATTTATAAGAGTGCCTCGTGCTTTTTGGTTTTATTTCTCCTCTGACGCTCAGATTCTTCTGTAGTAGAACAATCAAAGCCCTCCATCAATTCTGACCTTTTCCAACCTTGGGAAGCAGCCTCCCCTGTTAGAAGCAGACATAAATGGAAGCAGCAGAAAATACTCTTATCTCTCGCCTTAAAGTGAGCAGAATCACAAAGCCAGCAGGGCCCCCAACAACATAAAGGCTTAATGAGTGTTTTTGTAGTGTAACTGGCTAATGGGACAGCTGACCCCACTGGCTTGAAACAGCCCACTCAGCAGTGTGGAAACACAATGTACCAACAATCTGAGGCTAAAAGGACAACAGAGTCTTGTGGCTTGAAACAGTCTATTCAGCACTTTGAAACCCTCTTTAAGGTACTGTAGGCGACCAGTGAGCATCCAACTCTACTGTGGAGGGTGTGCAGCTGGCTAGTAGATCTTTTCATAGGATGAGTCTACTTGGTAAAAAGCTGAAAAAATAAAAACCTCATGTCATGTTTGCTGCGTTTTTTGTGCATTGTATCAACACTTCAACACAGGGAGAAGAACGCAGGTGAGGGAATTCAGGCTTAAATGAAGATTCAATAGAAGAAAAAAAAAATCAAATCTTAGACGAATACATACAAAAAAAACTTATCTAGATCACATGTCTGACAATCACAAGCAGAGACATGGTGCATAGTCCCTGTAATAACATGGTATAAGTCATATGGCCAAACCAGCTGTGTATAGCTTCCAGTCTTTGGGCTAAGCTAAGCAAAAGCTTTAAGATAAGATAAGATAAGATACTCCTTTATTCGTCCCACAACAGTGAAATTCGTGGAGTTACAGCAGCAAAACAAGAAGGTGTGAAGTACAAGAATTTCAACAAGAACATATATAGAAAAAAAATGTCCATCAGAGAAGACAAATTGGCCATAAATCTCCTGTCAGCCACCACCTCCACAGGGTCCAGGACTGAGCTGGCCTTCTTCACCAGTTAGTTCAGTCTTGCTCTCCTGTATCCTGTCCCCCCACAGCAGGTGAAATCCTTCTAATGTGGCATTCATGTCCGGTGTTAGCTCTGTTAGCATGATGCTACTCTGCCAGTATTCCCTCTGGTGCTGGGTTAGCTCGTCCACCTTATCGTAGATAGATCTTACATTCCCCATAACGGTGGGTGGAAGGACAGGTCGATGTCGTCTCTTTTATCTTGCACCTATGGTCTGTGCAAACATAGCAATGATGTCGGCTGTCAGTTAGTTTCTGTGATGGTGAGGAACTTTTCAGAATTGATTTTAATGTTTACTGTGAGATGGACAACGTTTTGTTTTATGGAGATCTTTTTTTGGTTCACTTCAGCATGAAGTGGTAACCACAGGCATGTTTTTGACCTCTACCTACCAGAGTTCCAAACAATACTTGCTGATGTTCTGTCCTTTTCTGGATGTCAACCTTGATTCTTCACTTAGGTTTACACTTTTTTGTAAAGTTTTACTCTCTGTACTCACTTGTTTTTATTTGTTTGTTCAGCTCTCGCAAATTTTAACTCTTAGTGAGCAGAAGAAACAAAACACACCAGCAGACTGACCATTGAGTAACGGGCTCAGCTTGTGACTTTTCTGTTTTACAGGAGCTCCTATAAACATGCTTTATTTTATTACTATGGAAGTTCCAATAAGCTTGAAAGCTTGTACACGGTCAATATGAACAGGAGCAATAACACAGCTGAACACTCATAATCCAAGGCCATTTCTGCAGGTCAGTCAGGGAGCTGTGGAGTTGTGACAAGCTGCGTTCCCTCGTCATGTAATTAAACTAAAATCTTCGAGTAGAGAGAAAAAACCTGTAGGATACCACTTAACCTCACATAGAACAGCAGCTCATCCCAGTTCTATTGTTCATGAAGGGAATTTAAGGACAATAAATAAATGAATACAATTTAAAAACAAGCTAATAAATTCAATATATCTAATTTCAGAGTGGCCCTGCAGCTCACTTGTTCAGGCATGTGATTCCTTTACTTAACAATTTGGACCTCATCCCTGTCCTCCCGGCTCAACACCTGCCCCTCTTTGTTCTCTGCGTTTCCCGTCTGTCTTCGTCTCACCTCTTCAATAAAAGCCCAAATTGTCAAAAATGAACAAAACAGTGTTCAAAATTTGATTGCAGATTGTTTTTCCTTGTTTTCCCAAACATGCAACTTCAGCCACAACAAGGCACATCAATCACACACCAGTGCTCACATTCACCCCCCCATGTTCTCACATACTACACACACACATGCTCACTCATTACGGTTTCTCTTTCCTTCCTCCCTCCCACTCACTCTCCTGGAGTGAGTTCCATCTTCATCTCAGTCAGGGAGATGCGTTGTTGTGTTTTATCCTCAGGGCACTCCATTCCTCTGTTTCATTTCCTCATTGGCTGCTTTGATATTACCCACAGATGGTTTCACTGTCAGGTGGATCCTCCCATCAGGCCAGGGTCTCCATGGAGACCAGTGATTGGCAACAAGCGGAGGAGGGTTAGCACAATGGGCGATCATTTTTAGGAACAAAAGGAGAGGATCTTGATGGAGTTTGTCATATAATGAGTGGTGTTGTTTGCTCTTATTTGACAGTATACGGTTAGAGAGCTATTTTCTTTTACCTTTAATTTTGATCCTTGATAACCCATCATATCCAACGTTTTCACTCTGAGCATGCACAGATAGGAAGGTACAGAATAGTGAAAACCCAAAGTCCATCAGAATTAAAACACATTACACTTATTCTCTTCCAGCTGCCTTCTCTTCAGCAGTGTGCCGTCTTGTGTTTTTGTTTCATTTCTCTTTTATATTGGATGTTTATTTAGATGCCAAATGCCCCACTATGTTCCACAGATAGTTGATTATTTATACAGCTGGTTTTTGGTGCGGGGTAGACCACATTTGGTTTTCAGGGCTAATAATATCTGCCTGCTGTGGCTGAAAACAACACTAATGAGAGTAAGAGTGATGCAAAATGAGCCATAAAAGGAAAACAATGAAGTGTAACATAC
This sequence comes from Notolabrus celidotus, assembly GCF_009762535.1. Lineage (NCBI taxonomy): Eukaryota > Metazoa > Chordata > Actinopteri > Labriformes > Labridae > Notolabrus > Notolabrus celidotus. The sequence goes on from NC_048279.1 coordinate 21,468,131, forward strand.
TGAAACTCAGTGTAAAGCTGAGGGGAACTGCAGGGTACACATCATTTGATCTATTAGTAATATAAAAATAATGATTAAAGTGGTTTTAAAGCTATCATCTTTACTCACTCAAATCCTACTCCTCCATGATACAACTTTAACTTAAAATACATCCTTAAAGGGATATTTCAGTTTTTGTTTGTTGGTGTGTTTGTGGTTGTGAGGAACTGGTCAATAGTAAGTGTTAAGCCACCAGGGGGAACCCAGTCAGCTAACTACTACTATGGACTGGATCGGCTTTACCACTTCATTTAGCTAATTTGAACAAACTCCAACCAAAACATTATTCTTAGTTTAAGTGTACACTCTATTAGGTCATTTTTATAGTGCTTTACGTTGCTGTCAGAAATGCAATTTGTTTTTGAACTATTCTCAGACACGGCACATAGATGTTCTTCCGCCTGCATCTGCAGCACTGATCAGCTGTTAGGGTCTGCTGCAGCTTGAAAAGATGACATAAGTAACTCTGACTGTGCTGATGACATGCCGTGTTCTGTGGACACACAAGGACACCTTTATGGCCCAGTTAACAGAAGACAAATGAGACTCAAGAGACCAAAGAAAAAAGGAGGAGAAACTTCAAAAAACTTCAATGTTATTGGGTGATGCAGGTGTTTCAACTGAGAGCCCATGCCCACAAAACAAGAAAACTTCTTACTGCCACGAGTGGGACTTGGTCACAAGGACCCTTCTGGATACCACTGGAGGATATCACCAGATCACTAACTGCTTCAGTCGGCTTCACTCACCAACCAGAGGGCCCTTTTTACTTAACGCCTCTGTTTTCTTACCAACTTACCAAATAAAGTATATCTTATCTTATCTTATAACTTTCTTCAATGTTCAGGAGTTACATCAGAAAAGCTGAATGGTAGAGCATCTTCAAGACACTGTTTTAGCTGTTAAAGGGGAAGACTGAGCTGAAATAACAAACTACAGCCATTACTGTGTCTGCCGGATAATGTCAGTTGTTTTCCAGCCGAGGCTCTATTCTTGTTGTAAGCCTACGTTTATCTGGTATCTGGTTCTTAAATCATGTCGAACTGAGATGCATAAAAAGAAAAAACAAATTCACAATCTATCAGTGACACCTCACATCTGAGAATACTGCAAAAACAAATGGTCTTTCTTTGCGGCAAAGTAGAGCATTGAAAAATAACCAAATAGAGCATACAACAAGAGTAGTGCTTCTGTTGGAGTTTTTTAAAATAGCTAAATTACGTGGTAGAGTTGACCCTATCTGTAACGGTTGATAGCCTAGCTTTTGTTCTGGTTCACCTGTCACTTTCTCAATGAAGGGGCCGGGCTGACCAAGATCCCTTGTGGCTAATTCACTTTCTGTTGAAAAGTACCTCAGAAAACCCCACCAAAAAAGAACTATCCCTTTAAGATAAGAGATTCTAACTATTTATTTAAGTTGCAACATGAGTCTGCTCACAGGATCATTTTGAGCACCCACCATGTTTCTTGGCCATATGCCAAGATTGCCACTTCAGCCCTGGGAAAAGTCCAAGTAGTTTTCCAAAATCCTCAGGCTTCAGGGTGCTGCAGGTTCTTCCAGGTAGTTTTCATTTTAGCTGTGTGATCAAGCACCGATTTAAAGCCGGAGCCACAGGAGAGAGCAATTAAGTACCTGACAGAAGAGAAATCCAGCAGTGCTCCAGAGCCTGAGGACCAGATTTGAGGATCACTGGTCTAAAGCCTGCCTATGTAATTGGCAGAGACATTGTAATAAGCAGGGATCATCTCTCACTAATCTGTCACAGCCCACCACTTCCACTCACTCTCTTGCTCTCATGCCTGGCTTCAGCTGCACCCGCCAGCTTGTGGAGCATCTGAACGGATCAGACCCCCTCATGTCATGCCCCCCGGTGGAGGTTTTCTTGGATCACTTGCTCTGATGTGGTAACCAAAAACACTATCCCAGCGTTGCACATTTAGAGAGAGATTATCCTGTTCTCGTTAAAACTCTGCCTGTGAGGTCCCTCTGAAAGTACCGAAGAGCTAGCTGAAGCCCTCTGTTAAATAAATTAAACAACTCATAAGCTGTTCCAGTGGATTCACCCCTGGCAGCAGTGATAAATTAAATTAGAACATTCAGGTGAGCACTCAGGTGAAATAAATGACATTAAAAAGAGCATAATTTACCTTCAAACCAATTAGTGTTTTATTTGTTTGGATCAGATTATTGCTTGTGTGTATTTCAAATCTAAATCCAGCGTTTCCACCGTGGTCTGTAATACTGTTTTCACTCTTTACTCCTCAAACAAATGCAATATATTTTTCTTGCAACATGAATGTGACTTGATTTTGCTGAACACAGTGTGTGATGCCAGTGCCCTCTGGTGGTCTGATCCTGTTTCTGAGTACAGGATCAGTTCACGCTGTAGCTGGCTACATGGGGAATTTGAATGAAGGGGTGGCCTAAACATAAACCTCATTTCCTATAGGAACACACAAGTCCAATGAAAGAAAGCGGTCCAGGTGGATTACACTATGGTCAACATTTTATTCAACATCAATCACTACCAAAATACAGTGTAATTTATCTTTGTAAATCTCTATGTACAATTGCATAAATGTGGTGGTTAAAAGAACACATGATAAAAGCATAGAAGTGATAGTTCCCCTAATGGAAGGCACTTTATGATGATAAAAGACACCACAAAAGATCAGTGTGGCCCCGTCTTGTTGTATCAGAGGTTTGAAAGAAAGAGACCTCCTTGTCTTCATTCTCTATAAAAACCTTTGGGCAATTGCTGTAAGTCAAATGTTTAATCAGTCTCTGCTGCTCTTTGGGGCATCTTCATGCTCATGCATTCATGGTTAATAAGAAACAAATTAAACTTCTGCTCTGGAAATAGCATCTCTGTAAATTCTCATAGAGCCTTATAATCTCCATGACAGTCAGATGGCACTCAGAGCTGGTTGGCGTCTCCTCTCACCAGCGATTACTCTGAGCAGCAACTTCTAGGTCCATGATTCGGGGTAGTCGACCACTAGCTCCGCCCTCCAGGTACCCCGGCTTCACTGCGGGCGTATCTGACAGCCTCCTCTTGCTCCTGGTTAGGTCTGGGACGGAAGATAAATGGCTTTATCAATCTCACAAAACCAGAGGAGGCAAGAGCCAACTTCAACAGATGGAGAAGCAGATCTGAGTCCAAGCTTGGAAATCAGACTCTCACCTGAGATTGCCAATAGCATCTTGCGTCTGGCTCCGAATGTGGAGACGCCCACTTCCTTCAGGTCTTCATCAGACAGAGTGAGGAATGTCTGGTAGTCAATCTGAAGAGCAGATTACAGTTGCATTGGGAAGCTCATTAATATTGCATAAGAGATGTTGCAGAGGGTAAGAGTGTCTGTGCTTGTTTGTGCAAACACCTTTTCAGACCCTGCAGCAGTTACTCTCATGCAGTTATCCAAACTTAAATCCAGTGTGTTGCTTAAGTAAGTCATGATAAAGTAAACATTTCTCTTGCCAAAAAGCTGTACTGCAAGTCTTTATACTGTATGTCTACCTCTTGTTGTTCAAACACGTCGATGTATTTGATCAGGCCGAGCTGGCTAAGCAGCTCAGGTAAGTTGTCCATCATTTGGGGAGAGGGGCTCCGCTGACTGCAGGTTGACGCCCTCCGCGATGAACACCCACTTTCAAAGTAGCCGTTTGAGTAGCTCTCAGCTAGACACGAAAAAAAGGTCCAAGTTCAGAGGAAAGGGTTAAAAGTCGCCCAGGCAAACAGTTTGGAACTAAATGACACACAGAGATGGGACTTACAGGGTTTGTCATTTCTGCCTCTATTGGAGGATGCAAAAGCAAGGAAGGAGGACGAGGATGAGGAGAATGTAGGTGGGGGTGAAGAAGGGGAGGATGAAGCAGAGGATGAAGAAGAGGAGGAGGAAGACACAGGCAAGGATGAAGGTGTGGATCCACGTCGGTCTCTCCAGTTATCAGAGTCGCTGCCGTTACACACCTTTCCCCCTTGTGCAGCCCGGGTCTTTAAGAAAACAGGAGAAAGTGTAAAGGCATTAAATATTAACAAGCAACTCTTTTTTTCTGCCAACATTTCACAGCAGCGCCTTGTTCTTTCAGTCAATATCCCCTTCTTCTTTCATCTCTCTTTTCTTTGTCAGTGTGAGAGGTCAGGAGACAAACGGCTGCAAGTGATCACAATTTTCCTTGTCTGCAGGATGTTTCAGAGGAGAGGATATTCATCGATCCATTTAACAAGAAAGGCAAGTTCATGTTTCTAAACTAGCTCATTTGCCCCCATTGACTTATCTGTGATAATAACACTTTCTTGATGTAATTTATCAATAAAAGCAGCATAGCTCATGCCTCCTCCCAGCTGTCTAGGTCAAAAAGGAAAATTGAACTCATTGACTTAAGTGAGTGCATCTCCATCACTGGCTACTGAGCAATCAAGGAGTGGCTGTTCAGGAGGCCCTTAAAGAGCTGAAACAGGTAAACAGGTTGCTGAGGAGTGGCTGTGCTGACTGAGGTGATGGTATCAGACCCCAGGTAATTGAGCATACAAATTGGCAGTGCTTACCACACAGGGAGATAAATGCTTTAAAGTGTTACAGGGCAGGACCAATAAATGAGGCCGTGTTGGTGGGCCGCAGTAGGGGTGCTTGTTTCACTGCACTGCAACAGAAAACAGCTTTGGCAGCTCGAAAGAAATCAAGTTCAGTAAAAGCAAATTAGTCAAGCCCCCTGCAGCTTGAATTAACACTCAAATTGCTTAGTTTGGAGTCTATAGTGTATCAGTTATTTAAATCAGATGTTCATTTAGTGTCTGTACCGGCTGCTGGCTGTTGATGGTGCTCAGGTAGGGTTTGTAGCTGCGTCTGCTAATGTTGCGCAGCTCTTTGACGGCCTCAGCTGGCATGGACTTGGAGAAACCAAGACCACTCCAAGTGTCTGTGGGTGTCCTGACTTCTGTGACCACAGGCTTCCTCTGCATGGCTGACACGATACAGGAAAACAAAAAAAAGCAAAGTCAGATAACAGATTAAAACAGTATTTATTCCAGCCCCTCGGGAGCAGGTGCAACAGCTGCATATCATAAGCTCACATGTAAGCTAACAGCAGCTCATTTACAGGTTGAGCACACAGACGTTTTGGCAAGAGTTGTGTTTCTGGCTAGCATATTTTATTGCAGCCTAAATCAAATGCGTTCTCTTTTGTCAGCTGATTTGCTCCTGACAAACTCCTGAGGAGTATATCTGGCGCTTTAGCTACCAAACCACAAAGTTCATAAATTAGCTGCTAGCTTTGTCTTTTTTTTTTTTTTTTTTACATATTTTTGGGCTTTTACACCTTTATTGATAGAGGGAGAGGGCAGTGGATAGTGTAGGAAACTGGGAGAGAGTGAGGGAATGACATGCTGGAAAGGAGCCGCAGGCTGGTTTCGAACCCAGGCCGCAACTTAACCAGTAGGCCAAGTCGAGCCCGCTGCTGGCTTTGTCTACCTGAGTTTTCTGCAGCAAAGATTATATACAATGGGTTAAATTAGCATTAGCTACAAACAGCTGTCCTGTTTCTTATAATTTATGACATTAGTGTAAGCTTACAAAACAATGGCACGTTACATAAGCTAGCACAAAGGCACTAAAAGGCACGTTACTGTTGAGAGAAATTGCAGAGCAGTGATATTCCTCTGTTGCTTTGTCACAAGTGGCTGCACATTATCCATTTATTCATTTATTTTTACAAGCTACACTTGGTTAAGAAAAAGAAAAATGTACGGTGACTATGTGTAGTCAATAACAATACATATAGCTACAGTCTGTCCATCACTAAAATGCATTGCAAGTCCTCCTCAGCCTCTCTAGTACACTGAATCAAGCTTGACTCAGGTGGAAATAATGAGCCACAAACAGTACTTCTTCTTGCCAACATGCTGCATACGTATGAAAACTTTTAATGCTGAGACTAAGACAGATACAAAGTCTCTAATGACCAACAAGCGAACCTGGACTACTTCTACCACTGGAACAGACTCCATGTTTGAATGTGATAACACTGTAGCGGCTCTCTGAAGACTGTGATATTAAATGGATTATAACTGGTGGACTGTGTGTGTGCGCGCGCGTGTGTGTGTGTGTGTGTCTGTGTGTGTTTGTGTGAGTAAATGTCCCATTCATATACTGGCATATGGGTGTCTTAATGACTGTGAGGCAGATGGCCCATTCAAACTGCTAATTCATAATCCCATAAAGCAACACTGAGGGAATTCAGTAACATTTGGCTGCAGATCTTTGCAGTATCTCTCATTCTGCAAGATGGATGAGGGAGTGATTCCTTCCAGTGTGTATGTGACAGCACCCAAAAACTGTGTCTGCATGCATGTGTGTTGTCTTCATTGAGAATCTGTAGTGCCAGTGCTGCTCTATTATAACCCTGGCACAGTGCAGCACATAAACAGGTCCCCTTCATCAGTTGTGTTGGCAGTGAGCAACACAGAGATCAAGTGTCTGCCTCTGCTCCGGATATTAATGTATTCCCCCCATAATGTGTTTGAATAAACTAAAAAAAGGCTACTTAACACAGGTAATCACGTCACATTAAATCATGCTTTGATAACAAAATGTCAAAAATTGGTGTATTTTTAAAGACAAATCCAAAATACTCTTCATTTAATGTTGTATGAACCACTGAGTCGATTTATGCTTCCATTATATGCCCTGTTTAAATCAAAAAACAACAGCTTGGCTGTAAACTATAGGTGGCGTTTCTGGGGCAAAACACAATTTACAGTACTTTCCTGCAAATGCATTTTTAATAGATATATTTTCAGTTAACTGTGGATCAATAAAAATCAAATACTTGCTAAACAAAGCCCTAATTGTTGCTGCAGAAGCCTGTGCAGAGCTCCTCGCACAAAGCTAAAGAAGTAAAAAACATTTAAAAGTGCTAACCTCGGGTAGCCATGAGTTTCTTCTTCTCGTAGTCATAATCCTACAGAACACAAAAAAGAAAATAGGGTGGGTAAATAATGCATGAAATTGAACTGTTTTTTCCTCGAGTTGCTCAGAACAGGCAGAGGAACCCTAATGCATCCTGCTGCTGGGAAAGTGAAGTCGTTAATCCTCCGAGCAATAACCTTTAAGAGCGAGAGATGACAAAAACAGTAAGAAAGGAAGCAAACAAACAAACACAGAAATTGATTCAAAAATCAGATTGCAACAGGGTCACGGATGTGCAAATCGAAAGGTTATATAACAGCACAAATAAAAAGCTGCTGCTGTTTTCAGTTTCACCCAAGTTTGATGCAGAGAAGTTTAAGACTTGTGTCACTCTTTCTCTTGTACCCTACTTCTCTAAAAGTAAAGATCTCTGAAACACTGCAACAGTATCTGTGTCAAAAAAATTTCAGGGTTCAGAAAAACTTGATTGTTAGGCCTCTGAGAATTACCTGCTGCCAGATATAGCTGCCCATAGATGTAGTGCATCATTCAGTTGAGGCAATAAAATAGACTTACAATTCCTGTTTTTCCTCACCTCAGCCTTGGATGAGTCAGCGATTACATCCTGAGCCAGCATCACGTCTCTCCTCAGGCTGTTCCTCCGCTCGGTCCTCCCCCCCTCCATCTCTGCATTCAGCAGTCTGGCACGTTCAGGACACACACACACACACACACACACACACACACACACACACACACACACACACACACACACACACACACACACACACACACACACACACACACACACACACACACACACAAATGCTAGTGAGGTGTTGCTTTGAGGGCGACCATCAGAGGATTTTAAAGAAAGTGCGGTGGTCTTCTATTATTATAGACTGCATCAAAGAAGAACCTCTCCATTTAAACTTCACTACAAAGATTTTTTTTTGGCAAAGGATCATTCAGGGGCAGAGGCTCAGCTGAAAGGAACATTTTACAAGGTCAACCAGCTGCCCTTTCCCCATCTTATTTTCCTGTGTTAGCAAGATTCATAGCTTCTTGACAGATCAGGCACAGGAGTGTGTGTGTGTGTGTGAGTGTGTGTGTGTGTGTGTGTGTGTGTGTGTGTGTGTGTGTGTGTGTGTGTGTGTGTGTGTGTGTGTGTGTGTGTGTGTAAGGTCTCACCTGTATGTTAGCGCCTGCCCTGTTGAATGGCGTCTGCCCTGCACAAAGACCTTTGCAACCTCAGGTCCCTGGAGACTCCCCCTGCGACCCATCAGTCGCATCCTACCCATGTAGCTGACTGCATCACACACCTCAGATGATGACATCACATTCACCTTTGGGCTATCATCATCTGATTGGCTAGACAGGTCCTCATTTTCAAGGATCTGAAAGAGAGGAGAGAGTTTGGTTCTTGGGTACGAATATCAGATCAATGTCATAAAAAGACACTTTTTTTTTCAGCAACAGACTATAAACAAACTTTTTCAAGCGGCCGGCTGTCGTTTCCCTTCAGTCCTGTCCTGCCCTCGTCAACAGGAGGGATGAGGCCTGGTGGAGGTGAGGGTCGGGGCTTAGAACCAGTCAACAACTCTTGAGTTGGGGCAGACACAGAGCCTAATGAAAAAGAGGGGACACTTAAAAGAACAACAACAACAACAACATACAAACGGTAACAAGTTTCCGACCATTGAGACAAACTTTTCAGGTTTGAGTGTACGCACAAAAGACAGCTTTCTAGAACTTACAGTTGCTAAAAGTTAATAGAAAAGTAGATGTAGGATGTAGTTACAAAAACAGATTTAGGACAGTATGAGTTTGAGGCTTCTGTCATTTTTTTGTGTGGTTTAGACACAACATTAGAGCACAATGTTGCGCTATAGTGCAGAACAACCTTAAAAAAGGATGGAAAAATTACTTCATGAAGCTGACAAAAAAAGCATCTGTATATGTGAAGCAGAAACACCATGACGTGATGGAAGAATGATCCTTCACTGCAAGAAGGGAGAGGCAGAAGGGACACTGATGTGGGCAATGACATGTTCTGTGTCCGCTCACCCTGCTCAGAGAGACGAAGCTGCTGCAGCAGCATGTTGAGCCAATAGTTTGTGAGCTCGCTGCCAGCCAACACAGGGTCCTGAGTCATCTCGGTTACCTTGGAGGTCTCACAGGGGTCCAACCCTAGAAGCAGCCGACGAGCCTCATACAGACAGGAGATGTTCCTCTCCAGACCTTTTACCACCACTGACTGAAAAACGCACAACAATTCAAAGTTTGCGTCATTATTCAACAGCAAATGGGGCTGCATGGTGGAGGATCTGAACCAAGTATCCAAATGTATTTCACGGCACATGAAATACAAATTCTGCTGTGACGCTGAAGATTACAAATGAAGACACTTTTGGTAAATAAAACATTGACAGTAGCTTCCTTTTGAGATTTGATTGATTCTAACAAAAAAGCAACATTTATGAGTAATACCTTGCTGGTCTGTTTTACTTTGGGTTTCACGCTAATGAAGACTCCAAGGTTTTGCATCATCTGAGCCAGTTTAGAAGGATCTGCCTCCCCATCTTCACGCATGTCAAACATCAAACACACAGGCAGACAGTCCTAAAAAAAATCACACAATGTAAAAATAACAGCAGATATAGAAAGACATGTCATGAGTTAAACTTTTAGAGCATTTGAATATGATATTTAGATCAGTTACCACGAGAGTTATGACTAAAAATAAGATTCTGCATTCTTCTGTACCATGAGCTGCTGACGAGCGAGGCACACTCCATCGGGGCTGCCCTGAATGAGCAGTGAGGGGGGACTCTGGGGGGCGCTGAGGTCTGGCAGGATGATCTGGGTCTGGGTCTGATGCATGACGCTCAGAAAGTGAGCTCCATTCTGTCCCAATAAGAAGATGTGCTGCTGGGAGGTGACATCCAGCTGGCTGTTCACGACACTGCCTGTGACCTCTGACCCCAGCAGCAAGTCCATCAGAATGCAAGTTGCCTTCTGCAGGATGTAAATACACATGGAATTATGTATATCATATTATATAGTTTCTGATTGGCTGCTGTGTTTTAATGAAATATCAGGTAAGTTTGGTTTAGTTTGAGTTAGTTAAGTTGAGAGCACAGATTTATAAATTCACATGGGAAAAATAGCCAAAGCTAAATAGCCAAAACAGTTTCTTTATCTGCAGTGACCAGAATGTTTAAAAAGTCTGTGTGTGAACTGTATTCTCTGTGAAATGTTTAGCACTGACCTTGACAGCAGCTGCGTTGCCCTGCAGGCCCCACACTGTGCAGCAGCTCTCATAGAAAGCAGGTTGTGCCTGGGGATGTGGTGGCACGGCCCTGAAGCTTACATTGACCCCCAGTGTCTGAACTACCTGCTGTATGAGCGGAGAGTTTGCATCTGGCAGAGCCTGGGGCACCAAGCTGACAGGGAGGTCAAAGGTCAAGGACAGTGGCTGCAGGTCCTTCGACATGGAAGTGTTGATGGAAACCAAAAAGTGGTATGTAGAGGAGAGGAAATACAGACATGTGAGACAACAAGAAGGCAACTCTCTGAGAGACAAATACACCTGTTCTCTTTGTGTCAGCCTTCGATTCATCATTCTATTGATCGTTGTGTTTTGACAGGAAAGAAGAAATTAAGCTGTGAAACAAGTAAAAGCCTATCCTGGGTAGTCTGTGCTAAGATTCCACAGTGACCACTCACTCTAATCCTCCTTCTGGCTTCCTCTACTCCCTCTATGGGCCCAGCAATGGAGACCTGTGAAAAGTTGAACAATAAAATGATTATAGTAAGTTTTGTTTTTTATTCCTGAATTGTCATTTTTTCACTAAAAGTCTACTCAACTTAGCTTCACCTGGTTGCTTTTGTCTCCAGTGGAGTTGTGGCGATTGGAGTCAGGGAAATGGATGTGACAAGATGTGACCTCCATCACCTTTTTGATGTTTCCTCCCCCTTTCCCTATCACATGGGAGTGTTCTGTATAGGCCACGTCCATCTTTAGAGTCACCTTGTTCACCTGGAACCAGAAACAGAGCTGTCAACTGTGCATCCTACTTTAAAGATGTCAAGGGCAGCAGATTGTTTTTAAGCTTAATGACAAAAAGATTTTCAAATATGCGTCATTGAAAGGAGCATTTCTTTATTTTACAGCTCTGAGCCCTCACTCTTGTTTCCAGCACTTCCAGTATCTTCTTTTTTGCCTCCAAAACGTTGGCTCTCTTCCCTTCCACCTTCACATGTGGATCTAGAATGAAGAAGAAACTCTGTTTAAATGCTAAACAATTGAGTATGTTCAAATTACCGGGCAGTGCTAAATCAATAAAACAGAAAACACACAACAGACATTAAACAGAGAGTTCTGGTATTGTGGGAGTAAAATAACAAGGATTGTCACCTTTCTTTGACTTGGCTCCGATCTTCAGCTTCGATGGCCATTTCACCTGAGTGTCGGTTTCTTTCATCACCTGTTGATGCGCACACAATAGGAGGGGGTGTGAAACACAGACGAGACAGTCATTGTATACCACAAAAATACACACTCTAAATCCCACGAATACAATCACAACGCAAACACATCCAGACGCAGTGTTCAATCAAAGAATACAAAGCCTTATTTGCATTTCAAAGACTGTAATTACCACCTCTGTAAAACCAGTAATCACTGGATGCAGAAGATAGAACAAATGTTAAAACAGTGGCAGGGATGATCCCAATCATCTATAAGCTACATTTATCCAGAAGGCTTTGTGCAGCGGTGATTATTCCTGTCGTGGAGTTGTACTTACTCTCTCAAAAAACTGCTCTCCTGTCTCATCGTTTTCATTGTGTGGAGCTGAAAAACACATAGAAAAAAGCAAACAGATGAAATTCAATAGTCCTGTGTGGTTCAACATGTCTTGTTGGTCAGCAGCACAATATTCCTCTGTTTACAGCGTGTGTGTAAAGTAAAAGTCAACATGCAAATGTGGACTTAGTTCAAATTTGCCAAGCAACTGCAACAATAGGTTGCCGGGAATATCAACAATTTTAAAAGGCCATCACTCCTCGTGACATTTACAGGGTACTGGGGGAGACCCAGAAATGCCCTGAAGCCCCCCTCCATCTCTATGGGTTACGCTGGCCAGAGCTGAGGAATGGGGAGAGAACAGTATGGGGTGGAGAGAGAAGGTGGTGGTTGGGGGTTGCGACCACAAATTAGCCTGGAGACAGCTAATCACATTGTGGCATTTGGTGACGCAAAGACCTCCCACTTGACCAAAAAATTTAAAAAACAACGGCTAAATAAAGAGGGAATTAAAAAAAGAAACAAAAGGAAGACAGAGACTGCTTCCACATCATGTCAGAGTGAATGCTCAAGTGCAGTCTGACAGCTTATCACCTAAAGGGGTGAGATATTTACTTCCTGACTGAGGCTGCTCAAATACACAGTCCCACCTGACACGCAAACATCAGCCTCTATCAGCATCAGTGGCTCAGCATCAGAGAGAGTTTTACAGGAGAGGCATTTGTCATAAACCTGCCAAGCAGTAATAACTTACAGAGGCAGCTTCCTCTGCTTCACAGATAGGAATGATAATGGCAGAAATGACTTCTGAATGCATACAACATAACAGGTCATAAATCATAGTGACACTGCAACAGGAGTTTAGTGGATTGAGGTTATACTGATGGGAACAACAAGAGAGCAGCGAGCTGGAAGCCGTGACTCACACACAGGGTCAAGTAGATAACAGAGGCAGTGACGAAGAACACACAGGGAGGGAATAACTTCAGGAAAAATCAGAAGAAGAGAAGAAGGGACTTTTTTGTACACTCACCATACAGCATGTTCTCCAGCTTCTTCCGGTCAATCCTGAACCTCTCCTCCACCCACTCCGGGTCCAAACTTGGCCCTCTTGCCTTCTCCTCTTGCACAGAGCCTCCTTCACCTTCCTTCTCTTCCTCATTCTCCTTCTCCTCTCTGTCATATGGTGCCTTGCTGGGCTCAGGCTTCACTGCTGAGCTGGGTTCTATGCTAGTTTCCAAGTCGGGCTGCTGGGTCGCTATGTCGGCCGGGAATGGAGAGCTCTCCTCGGCAGTGGTGGTGGTGGAGGCCATAGCAGGACTGAGCCCTTCGTCTGTGTTTGTGTCTGTGTGAGGATGTGCCTGTGTGTGAGAGTGACCAAGGAGACCGGCAGGCAGAGAGAAAAGGGGAGAGAGGGGTAAGAAACACCCCCTGTGCCTTTTCTTTGAATCCTCCGCCCCCCTGCACTAATTTAGAACACCAATCTTACACTGACTCCTATTTTTTTTAACAGTTTTAGGCCCGGAGGATTTGCTGCTTATGTTTTGCATTGTACAGAAATATAAGGAGGGTGACTTTCTAAATCAAACACAGGTTTTTGTTTTCCTTTCTGAGGGCCTCAGAGCTGAAAAAACAACATCCACAACTAAGACTCAAAGTGATGTGAGCAAATCCTTCGTAATCCCTAGACAAACATCCACAGATTACATAGATAGATAGTCAAGGCCTATGATAAGACAAGATAGGCATCTCACCCCCCATACCCCCCCCACTTGCGTACTCGCACATCCAGGAAACCTCCAGTGCTCACAGCTAAGAAAACAAAAGACTCATCCACAGACATGGACTGCACGGCCGTCCATGTCTGCCCTCCGCCCTCCTCTGTGTCCCCTACCATGAATGAGACGTGTGAGGGCTTCAGACTCCAGAGGTCAGAGTGAGGGGTCGGAGGGGTTTAAAATGTGTTGAGTGTGTGCTAAAAAAGTAATTGGATTACATCTCAGCAAAGTTTACATGCTGTCCGAGTACTCTCACTCTCTCTACTGCACATCTTGTAGCAGCAACAACATGTACCAGGAGTTTTCCACTCTCTACTACACAACAAGCTCTGAGCTAGCAGGCAGAATCCCTCCAACCACTGATAACTCTGAAGCAACAGTGCTGACCCTCACACCACACTGCTAATGTGCTGTGTTTTCTGGTTCAGGTGTATGTGTTTTCAAAAAGGGATCCAGCAGTTGGATTAAACCTACAGTCATTCAGCCAGTATGAGATGACAGTGCTTACCACCAAAGCACTACCACCTGGCAGTGCTTCCTTGTTCAAGTATATTCATTTTTACTTGAGAAACTTCTTGAATTACATTGATTTTGGTGCCTCCCATGGAAAAAGCACTATCTCCTACTTCTTTGCTGATCTTGTCCAACACGTGATATACGTGATGTTTTTTTTACAAAACATTTCATCCTGCTCCTTTGTAGCAGTCAAACTAATCACTATTCAATGAAAACATATCATTAAAGAATATGTGTGTTAAGTACATTCATTTATGTTCATTTTTGTTTTCTCTTCATGATTCTTTAATCACTACTTTGAATCTACATTTTTTTCTTATCTTATAACTATTATTTCTCTTATTTTAATAATCATTGTTATATTCATTGCTTTATTCAGCTACTTACCCGTTTACTCATTAGAAATACATATATACAATTATTTTATTTAACATTATTATCTTTTATATTTATTTTGTTTTTATGTGTGTGTGTGTGTGTGCGTGTTTGTATGTATATGTATGTATGTATGTATGTATGTCTTTACAGTATATATATAGTAATTATTTCATTTTATGTATGTATATATAATTATTATTTATTTTTCTTTTTTGTATGTGTATATATATGCTTTCATATGACTATGTTTAAAACATTAAAATACGTTTGAAATACTGGACCTGTATTGTAAAGCTTGCCAACAAAAAACAAATCTTGAGAAAAAAAAACACATCATTATTTCAAATAGATTTAACTAATCAATTAGATCAAATCAAAATTTACTTTTAAACTATTTACCCATTAATTTAATATATTATACATAATAACACACTGACAATTGGTACATTCAGTAGCATGAAATATTTTTTATCAAGTTATTTATTTTTCAATAGAAAATTTTACATAGTCTCAGCCCATTAAAATTACAACAGCTCTGTAAGTAGTGTAGTTTAGTAGATTTCATAATCTTCCTTGTTTTGTCTTTCTGTACAATTCTTCATTCTCTATTCTTTATTAGGATCTCGATTAGGTTACACAGTGTGGTTGCTAGTCTTCCTAGGGCCCACACAGAATTACACAGTATGAAGCGTATGAAACAGAAAGATAAAATAATTAATAATGGATTTAGTAAATAAAGCTTTGTATTTGTAAATTTTGTTTGGCCTCAGTGTCAACAACGATGCATGAAGTGTTTCGACCTCTTGATCAGAAAACAAGGTATTGTTTCTGTCCAGTAGGTGGCGGTAATGCAGCTACTTTGGATTCCTGGATTCATGTTACAATGACATTTAGCAGACGCTTTTATCAGAAGCGACGTACATAGGACAACAAGGACGACACAAGCAAATATCTAGACAAGAGGAGAATTAGCAGATTAATTTGCAAACAACAAAGAAGACAGAAGTAGGTTGTGAACATAGACTGTATATAGATTTTTATTTTATCTACAGTCTATGATTGTAAAGTACAGCAAAGCTGAAATATAAACAAAACATGTGGTGGACAGTAACAAAGTAAATGTACGTAAGTATATTTTTAGCTGTACTTTACTTGAGTATTATTTTTTGGTAAACTTATTACTTTTACTCCACTACATTCAGAAGACAATTATTGTACTTTTTACTCCACTGCTTTTCTATCAGTGCTCTAGTTACTCACTACTTTAGCTTTGAAGTCAGCTCATGAATTTCCTTCTCTTTTCTGAAATCTGATCCCTAAGACAGTAAAATGTGTTTGTGTAGTTCGGTTTGTCTCAGTGGTTTAGTCGTACCTGTATATCGTGCGTCTCCACGGTTGAACATGGAGCAAACACAGAGCACATTTCACAAAGATCAGGCAGTTCATTTAGAGGTGGTAATGATGGCTATAATTCTCCACCTGAGCACCCATGGCCATATCTTCAGCCCGTGTTAGAGGTTTTTGAAATGAAGAATGATACATATCATTTGAAATGTTCTCCCTGTTTCTCACTCTGCCCAAAAATACAAACATTCACTGTCCAACCTGAGAAAGCGTGTTGAGCTAACATTTGTTTAACTCCAGATGAACATTTCAAACTAAGTTGTCTGTGCTTGGAGTTACTTAGTTGCAGTTTTTATTACAAGGTATAGTTTTTAGAGATTTCAAGTAATGTTTTCTAAATAAACAGAATGTAACAGAATGTACTCCTATTCTTGACTGCACATTTTGAGTTTTTTTTTTTAAGTACTTTGAATACTTCAGTATTTTTAAAAGCAAGTACTCCAGTACTCTAACTCAAGTAATGATTTGACAGAGCAACTTTCACTTGTATTGGAGTAATATTTGACCAGGAGATATACTTTGATTTAAGTAATGAAGCTGTTTACTTTGTCCACCAATGAACAAAACCAGTTAAGCAAAGCTTCACAGATCCACACTCCAGTCCAGAAGGTGGCGGTAATGCGCCTATAAGCAGTTTGCCAGCCCCCATAAGGAGACAGACGAAGAAGAAAACGCGGAAGCTGCCGTACAGCAGCAGAATGATCGTGAAGCTAGAAACAGCAGCGTGCTGATTTAGATTAAAGTGCCGTGTTTGGTGAGATGACGCTTTGAATTTACCAATGACATTTAAATGTACATTAGAAACATGTCGCAGCCTCAAATCGACAGACTTAAAATTAGGTGCTGTGTGTGTAACGTTAAATATAGCTAGCATACTTGCTACTTGGTAGCTTGTTTAACTGTAGCCTAAAATTCATCGTTTGTTGTTGAGATAATTAACGAAGATTGTTGAGGTTCGTTTTCTGTCTTATGTCATTGTCTATTTGTCACGTGGCAGAACAGGAGGTTGATCTCCCCTCCAGCAAAGGGAGCTATATTAATATTTCAATATCTGAGCACACAAAAGTTAACGATAACAGTGTCAGGAGAGTAAATACAACACGGTTTAGATTTTGTGTAGTTGAGTGAGTCATGTATTCTGATGTCAATGTGTAGGTTAAATTAATTGTATGCCTGTTGTGAATATGCTTGAAATAACAATAATTAAAGCTTATTATTAAACTAGAATTAGTGGTACTGGTAGGGTTGCCAACTTTCTCACTACTAATTAAGGGACAGGTGCACGGTGCCATGGTGGTGTGAGCATGATGTGTGAATTCAATGCAGAAAGTGTGTATATTCCCTTTGATATGTCGTTATGTAACCTCGTATTAATAAACCTCAAAGAAACCACTATTTGGCTCTTTACATCAAAAAACAGGCAAAAGAAAAAACTTTTTTTTTTCCATGGATACTTTTTGCTGCTCTTGACTGACTCAAGCAGTCTTTTGTCCTTTTGCACAGTCAGAGAGAAGTCCTTACATGACAAGTCACAGTTTACAGATATTTGAAGTTCATTTTTGATCAGCTCTGTGCTGCATCTGTTTCTTAAGTCTGACCATTTAATTGCCATCAGAGAGAAAATCTTCTGTGATTGGATGACAGGCGGTGTGATTGGCACATGATCTGCCGTTTTATCTGATCTAGGATCTGTAGAGTTCAGTCTGCTGTATTTACAAGAGTTGATAATCAATATACGGGACAATTGAGGTCCCATATGAAACAAACCGATTCAGCCCAATAAACGGGATGTCCTGGCTAACAAGGGACAGTTGGCAACCCTAAGTACTGGGTAGTTTTCTTAGAGACTGGGAAATTGAGTTTACATTAACTGCTCATTCATATTTGCCTCTCAAAATAAAATTTCTCTATTTCAACAGTGAACAAGCTCCTCTGCAGAAATGGAAGCTGCAGGAGGAGAGGAGAGTATGTTTGTTCAAGGGGCTGCGGCAGCAGAGGTACCAAGCTTCCCTGTATATGGGCGAACTAATGCCAAGCCAGTGTGGGCTTCCCTGGAAGAAGCAGCTCAAATGAAAACAGAAGGAAATGCGTTTTATAGGGATAAGAACATTCGCTCTGCCATTGGGCGTTACCACCGTGCACTGCTGATCCTCAGGGGCCTGGACTCGGAGGCGATGGCGTCATTGAAAGTGTTTGGACCTGGACTGCCTGCTCTCACACCTGAACAGGATGCTACACTGAGAAACACTCAAGTGGACTGCTACAACAACTTAGCTGGTAGATAAACACGTGGTAAAAAATGCACTAAAATTGATTCACATACACCTGATTCTGCTGAAACTAAGATTTAAGTTGTAGCTTCACTTACATTTTTGAGTGAGTGGTGTCATGTGATCACTAGTTCTGTATGGAGACCTCAGAATAATAATTTCAACGTGAGCAGGCCTTGCTGAAATTCAGTGATGTTTAAAAGCAGAACCTCTTTCAAAGTACACTTTGACTTATTGTATAAATCTCACTTATTGTATTGTATCAATACAAGCTACAACTTATTTTATGTTTTATTTTTATGTACGTCTATTTCTCCTTCAGCCTGTTTACTGCAGAGACAGAAAGTTGACTATGCCCGTGTGCAGGAGTACAGCTTGCAGGTTCTCCAGTGGCGACCAGGTGACGTAAAAGCACTATACAGAGCTGGAGTTGCAACCCTGGAGATGGGAGATGCACAGACTGCCAAGCAGTACCTCTCCCAGGCCTGCAGAGAGCAGCCTAATGGTAAGAAAAGAGCCTGTACACTGGGATCATCACTAGCAAATGCTGCACATTCAGTCCCCTTAGTCAGTGTGTGCACAGGATCTGTTAAGCCACCATAAAGTTGGCAGCACTCAAAGCCATGTGTAGTCATAAAAGTCACATGAGTCACTGAGAGGACAATTGGGTTGAGGTTGAAAATAGAGCAGGTCACGGTAAGTTCAAGCACTGATTATACTGATCCTGTTTCATATTTAATACCCATTTAAATTCATAGAGCTCAGAGTAAAAGTGAAAATGTGGTGACCCTTGCTTTGGTATCAATAACAAGATCACTTTCCCTCTCACATGTCTTAGTTTAAGAGATTTGAAATAGCTAGCCAAGGGGTTTAAAATCCATCAACCAGTATCTCTGAAGTGCTTGAATTAACCTAATGTATCTTATCATAGATTAAACAAACAAGATAAATATGCATTGATTGTCCAAAAGACCAAGCTGCAACCTGGATTTGCATTTCATTGGCCAATTCACCCATTAGGTTATATTCTCTCTGTTCATTTTGCAACACCTAGTATGGAAAAAGCCAAGAGGGGTTGCTTGTTGATTTTAAAGGAAAAACAATTAAGTCAGTGTTATGGGAAAATATCATGCACATCATGGAACAATTGAAGAAACAAGCAGAGTATGCAACTGTTTAGACAAATCAATAGAGTACATGCTACGGGCGTTCTGTACATTCTTCAGTGCTCGTTGAGACACTTGTCTGTTTTCTGTATTGACATGAGTGAAGTCTGTTTTTGAAGACAAGACACAGAGGAACTTTGTAACTTTGGTGATTCAGTGCGCAGTCAGCTAGAGCAGTCTGGCGCCTGGTTGGTGTGGCCAACTCCATGTGCAAATGTAGTTAAATGAGAAAGCCAATCTCTTGTTGTCTGTTGCTGTGTCTCCTGTAATTTCTTATTTGTGTTACAGAGATGACAGTCAGTCAGCTGCTGAATAATTCATATTCAGCATAACTCTGCAGATTCTGTCTCTGCCTTTCATCAAGTAGTATGCCTTTTTAAAACAGAACCTCTTCATTTTTCTGTTACAGATACCAATGTGAGGAAGCACCTGCAGAGGGCAGAGGAGAGGCTGAGCAAAGAGCTACAAAAAGAAAAAGCCATGTATCAAGGCATGTTTTCCTCCAGCCTAAAAAGCAGCTCTGTTGACGAGATGAATGAAACCCACAGAACGGATGAGGATGTCAACCTGCAAGAGGAGACTTCACCCTGAGACTGTTTGACCTCAAGTGATCACAAAACCAACTGAATGTTCACACACCTTGAATCACTTATGTTACGATGTCCCCAGTAGATCTTAAAGAGGCAGACATGTGCTTCATACAGAATACTGAAAAGCAGTCAGTTGGAAAGTAAAGATGATGCTGCTGAAAATAGAAAGGAGAGGACGGGGAAGTCAGTTTCCTAGCAACAGAGACACAATGCTGTGTTTTGGCCCGAAAGAGCATGTTTCACAAACATGCTTCTGGAAGCGAAATTGTGACTCTTGATGCACTACACAAAGGTCTGATGATGCTGTCTTGACTGCAGCTGCCTGATCGTTGCTGTTGATGTGTTTTTTTCCAAGTAAAATGTTGCTTTTTATATAAATGTCTAAGCCTTGATGTCCTTTCAGTAGACTGCTTTGGTTGTCAAATACTGTGTAACAGGCATTACAGGCACACAAAAAGTTTGCTTATACATATGTTTTAATAGTTATTAGCCATGAAAAGCCACAACTTGTCTCAAACAACTCATCAGTATTTTAATCGTTCAACATTTATTTGAAAATCCTGAGCACTATATCAAGTTAAAGAGTATTTGCTTTGTTTTGGTCATTATCTGGCCAATAATGATTGTACTTCAGAGGCAATATTGCCAATAAACAAACAGGAATATCACATCCTCACAATAGCTATAACCACTGAACAAGTTACAGAGCAGCATGCAGAAGAGTGTACAAATACACATTCATACTTATGGTTACAGTAGGATTCAACCAATATTTCATGAAGCTGCTTACTACTTACAGTCAATACCTGTAGTTCATATTTAATATCTTTATATCAGTCGACTCCTTAGCCATAAAACACTCCCAAAAGAGTGTTCCAATTAAGGTGGAAAATCCTTTGAAACAGCACCCACGCTGTAAGAACTGCAGATATCCATAAGCATACACTTTGTTTTTTCATTATAAGGTTTTTAGTTTGTTGCAGCTCCCAAAATGAATTATGTAACCCCCAAAGGAAGCGGCCACCTACATTCTCATTACTGGCCATTCTTGGTGGGCAATGCTGCATCCTACAGTGCTCCTGATGCTACTGTGGGACGCAAAGTTTATTAGAACACATTGTCAGAGAGGGCGTTTTTTTTTTAGGCAGTGCACTTGGTTAGCAAGAAAGCACACAAAATATGTGTAACAGCAGATCAAGTTTGGAGAAGTTTGACAGGTTTGGAGGACTAAAAAAGTGTCCATGTAAGAGGTAATGTTTAGTGAGCCAAGTGGTTTTGCCAAATAGATTCTCAACAGGTTGAGACGACACCCAGACACAAAGTGGAGGGGTGTTGTCCACACTGAGGGAATTCGTATTTAGCCTATTTTTACATTACCCCGCTTGTTACCCAGCTACCATCTAAATATACAAATAAACTTACACTAAAGAGGATTTTATTGATTTAAAAAGTATTTATTTATACAGCTAAAAAAAATAGTCCCTCACTTTCAAGGGTTGGTAGTGCTTCCATGGAAATTTGTATTATTATCAGCTGGCTAATGGTTCATATTGACATTGAACTTAAGGTTTTTATTCACATTATCCTGCTTAACTGTTTTAAATAACATTCAATTTAACATACTCATTCACGGTAAAGTTAAAACATGGTTTTCTGTTGGAATTTTTAACAGATGCATTAAATAACAGCAGCAACTGTGTAAGGTCCTCTTCCCTGTAACTTCTTTGTTTACATTTTCTCCTCACTTAACCAGTCCTGTAACACTGCCAAGGCCTTTGGTCGACGTCTCTTTCACACGGCTCGCTTGTGTTTAAACATCCCTAGTTAATTTATCTGCTGTTTTACCACTTCTTGTCTTCTTCTCTGCTGTTAACTGATCAGCCATTAACCACCGATCTAAAGTTTTGTGCTCTCCAAATAAATTGAGAGAAATGTTCAAATACTCCTCCATGTTGTCTACTGATGATATCAGAAAGCTTCAACAGGAAGAGGTTGAATTTAAACAGTAAACTACATGTGCCATAACTCCTTTCCACAGATTGATTTGTTACGTGAGTGATCAGGTTGTCCCTAGCGCCACCTTTGCTGATCAGAATAACTAAGGGGTTTTGACCAATCAGAATCAAGTATTTAACACAGCCAGATGATTAGTAAGGAAGCAGGGTAATACGTTTCTATATAGTACAAAGAAACTACTAGAGAAATGCCTTCAGCCCAGAACAAAATCAATCAATAAGGCTTGAGTGATGGTTGATAAAAGGACTGTCAGAAGCTTTATGACGGTTTCATGAATAAGAAAAGGCCATAGACCTGTTTCAGTCTTTGTCTAGGAAGCTTGAAGTTTTCGTGGTGATGGCACTTCTTTTACATGGAATACAATATCATCATTACTGGTGTTTTTTAAGGTAAAACATCAAAAATGCATTTACTGTAGTGTGTATTTATTGTACAAGAGTCACTTCTTAGATGGCTTCCGTTTGAGACTCAGCGACCTCATCGAGCCGAACACTCTCCTTCCCAAGTCCCTTAGTGATCGAGAGCGCTGGAGGGGCATCCGTGGAGGGGATGGAGAAAAGGAAGGGGAGGAGAGAGGGGAGATGGAATGGCAACTGCCTTCAAGGCTCTGAGAGCGGGAGAGGTTAAAGAGACTGGCAGTGGAGGAGAGGTGTTTGTCCTCCTCCTTCGCCCTCAGCAGTCTAACCCCTTCACCTTTGCTGATGTACATGCCGCCTTGTCCGACGTCTAATGAGGAGACCCAGTGTGCTCGCTTTGTGGGCTCTTCAGTTTGGTTACGAGGCATCAACAAGCCCTGGGACTCACTCCTAAACAAAGCCCTCCGAGAAAGCCTGAGACTTGAGCTGCGTCTCTCCCCATCCTCCTTCCCCCTCTTCTTTGAGAAGATGGGGGAGTTATCAACTTTTGGCTTCTTGTCATTACTGCGAGATGAAGTCTTCATTTTTCGGTGCTCCTTCCTCCAGCTTCCAACACTGTTCCTCCTCCATCCATAGCCATACTCAACTCTATCCATCTCCTCCCTTTCACTTTCAGAATCTTTCCCCCACAGGCGTCCCTCAAAGCCCCTCATGAGTTTACTGGAGGTCTTTCTGTTGGGCGTTTGGGCAGCTGAAAACTCTGTTTCCTCCTCCTCACCCCACATTGAGTGATAGTCCTCTCTCTTGGCATAACTGCTTACTGTAGCTGCCCTGACCAACTTGTGAGAGGCATGCTTTCCCTTATAAAGTCCCTCCCCCTCCGCTCTTTTCCACCCACCATTACCTGCACTTCCTCCTCCACTCTGCCGAAGTGATCCGCCCCTGTGTTTGATACCGCCATGCTCCATGGGGGAGCTCCTTGTATTGGTGCGAGGCAGGGAGCACTGGAAGGGAGCATCCCGCCGGAAAACAGATAGCGGGGTGGCACCGAGAGGGGACGGCTGGAGGGGTCGGGGAGGGGAACGACCCCTTGGAGTGGGGCGGGAGGCAGGGGAGGAGGCTGTCGAAGAGGGAAGGTCAGATGGGGAAGGGATCTGCTGGTAGTGGTAGTGTGAAGAGTAGTGAGAGGGAACATGGATGGACTGATAAGGGTGTATGGGGCTGCTTGATAGAGAGAGAGGAGGTGTGAGGCTGCACTGAGACTGTGGAGAATGGGTGACACTGAGAGACAGCTGTATTGGTCTCTGGGGATTCAAGTCAGTCAGTCTAGCATAGTCATGTGACTGTTCTGTTTGGGGTGTCAGGTGAGTTTTACTGTGACCCCTCACCTCACCTGCAGCATCTGTTTGGAAGCAGTCAATATCCAGCTCCACACCCTGCTCCATCAGTCCAACCACAACAGCCCTTGACAGCCCAGAGAGGCGGGAGATCTCCTCCACCATGGGGGAGTCTTCACTAACCTTGGGAGCAGAACTATGGTCTTGGATCAAGCTGCTGCGCTGAGACCCAGGAGCTGACCCAGAATTTGTACCAAACACTAATGGTCCAGTCTCAAGGGGAGCCCCGCTGCTCCAGTCTAATGAGCGACAGAAGGCAGATGACCCAAATGCCGGGTTGGGTCCAGATCCTGAAGGGACCTCGAGGGAACTGCGGTGGCTCAGGCTGCTTGGACATGTTGAAATGCGAGGGCGAGTTCTAAGTGCCGGAGTTGGTGTAGCAGAGGATAGGGACGTAGCAGAAGTCGTGGAGGCAGCAGCAAAGTCATTCCTTAGAGCTCCACAACTCCCACTCTTGGAACCATCCACCAATCCCTGGCTCGAAGTCAATCCAGGAGTCAGATTCAAGTTGAGATTGAGGTGCAGGTTTATGTTCAAGTCCTCTCCAGTTGCTGAAGGTAGGTTACCCAGGTTGATTGAATTCCTAGTGGCTTTTTTCCCAGTAGTGCTGAGGCTGACTCTGGCAGAGTTTCCAAGCAGTGACTTGCAGGGAGTGATTGTGAGTGTGTTACGGCTCTCAAAGGCTGAAAGAGACTGGGTAGAACCATGACTTTTGCCAGGAGTACAAAGGCCTCTGTTCATGCCAGGGGTTGCAGCTGAAGCAAGATCTGGGGTAGAGGAGGTTACTCGACTGTGGTACTGGTGAGCCAGTCGAGTGATGTATTGCTCCAGGTGGGTAAAAGAAGGTGACGCAGGGGGCTTGAGAGGCTGCAGAGGCAGAGTTGTGTCAGTGTTGGATTCTTCGTCATCTAGTTGGGGTCCTTCAGGGCTTTGAGACGGTGTTTGCTCTTGGCTCGGGGAGGTGAAGAGAGGGCTTTGGAGGGCAACGGCATGCAGCGGGCTGGGATAAGCATACACCTCTTTGGTCCGACGGGACACCAGGTCCGTGCAATAGCGAGGGTCCAACTGAGGTTTTAGATTGGGGGAAGTGGCATTCGAAGGGGAGGTGGGATCAAGAAGTGGAAGAAGAGAAGACATCAGGGAATCACCAAGTTCGGAGCAGAGGTCGGACAGAAAGCTCAGGCCCGTTTTGTCAAGGCAACTTTGGACTGTAAGAGAGAAGAAGAGCAGCTGTTGACTTTTTGAACCTGCATCTGCAGTTTGAAGCAGATATATAATTGCATGGATGAATAAAGAGGACATAGCTTTACTGTCTTAACAAGTTCACCTGAAACTGCTGTGCCTTCTGTTAGTCCATCTTCCTGGCTGCTCTGCTGTGCAGGCTGCTGCACTGCCCCTTCTGACCACAGGATGTCAGTACTGTCACCAGGCAAAGGAGTCTGCTCCCAAAGCTTCAGAGGTCTGACCAGGGGCGCCAATCCTCCTTGAGCAGCTTCACTGGATACAGAGTAGCAAGAGTCGGAGAGAGAGCTCCCACTCACTGAGTAGAAACCTGAACAAGACAGAGAGAAATTCAGTACAAACATACAACTTTTACATATTCTGGAGTAAAAATGTAAAGACATTTCTCTGAGTACTTAAAAACAATGCTGATGGACAATGTTGGCAAGGAAATAGGGCTAATAGTCCTGATCCATTACTGGGGTTTACATTTTTAATGTTTGTAGAACGCTGAAATAGTGTTTCATCATCATGAGGAAAGACATGGTTTCCTTAACAACACTTGTCATTTAGTGCAATGAAACTAGTTTTAACATCCAGGTTTATTACTCGCAGAAACTCAAACTTCATGAATATAAATCCTTGAATGAAGGCACACAGTACTGGAAGCACTATTTGACAATTACTGCAAGATTAAAACAAACATCCAACCAAAACTGTCCAATAAGGTCTTCAAGATTTTTAGGGTTACCTGATAACTTGACTAGCCAAGAGTTCAGGTAGTCTCTCAACAAAAGCAAAGAATTACATAACAGAAGGCGTGCTTAAGTGCACAGCCTGGAGATGAATGTCTGCTTTGGGTGTAGAGACAGAGACCACATTCACAATGAGAGTGGATAAGAGTTTGGCAACGTGCGCTGCAAGCTGACAGGTTAAGAAATGAACAAGCCAGTGCCAAGTCACAGTGCAAGTAAGTAAACACAAGTAAAAAAAGGCTGGTTAATGTTTAGTGGGACTTCTCTTACACAAGCTGAGCTGTAGTTTTACCAGAGGTGACGAACTATGTAAGCCAGGTCAGGTTACTGCTTTGGTTATAACTACGAGACAAGAAGTGCTGAGGCATATGTGTGTGTGTGTGAGTTTAAGGTTACCTGAACTAGGTCGGGAGTCACCATCCAGAGGAACCGTACCACTGGGGTCCGGTGTTGGGGGAGATAGCAGGTCGGAGGGAGCGTCCCAGGACAGAGTCGACCAGCGTGAGTTACTCCCCCTGCCAGATGAGGTGTGGACCGTCCCATCCCCTGAGTTACTGATACAGTCCTCGGGGCTGCTCTGACAGACCACATTATCTGATGGAGAGGGAGCCTGGAGAAAAAAACATAAGTCAAGTATGAGCAATGCTGACAATATGAGATGGTGCAATTTCTTTGACCAGATGTAATTCACATCACAATCCTCAAATCATTAGTTATGTGGATAGAGGGACCAACCAGGATATTTAAAGTTAATTTACCCTTCCAAAAATACAAGTTCATCAAACTTTGAGCAAACAGTCAGACAGCTTTGATGCTAAATACAATATTGAATGTATAGACCCACACCAGAATCAGAATTTGTACGTTTTTGATAACATCCTGCACAAAGCTGCTTGATCGAACTGACAAAATAATAAGACACCATAATGACAATATAATCCCACTAGAAGTAATTTGTACTGCAATACACTTATTCAAAGAATTAACGCTCATTTAACTGGGTTTTTAGCTGGTTATAAAATAGACTAAACTTAAAACAGATGTCTCTGTATGAGAGACATTACCATCAGCATAAGGACTTGTTAGAGTCTTTGTATACGCCTCTTAACACTGAAATGGAGCAGGTGCCAGACAGGGAGATGAACAGCACTGCTGTAACAGCCTTAGTTTATATTACCTACTGCAAGGATTCACAGTGAGTGATACCTACAGTTAAAAGACAAACACATTTCCAGGGTTCCCACTCTTTTCCAGGACATTTTCAATGATGATCAAGCTGGTATGACAGTCTAAATTTAGTTCCTAATTTAGTTCCTAAATAGTCTAATATGTTCCTCTCAGTGGAAGTCTACATTGAAAGACATGTAGTCTAGGAGTCTAGGAGTTTCTGTGCAGTTGTGTCGCTCTTTTTGTTCCATTTGTTTTCACTATCGGGAGTTTGCACTCCTACTAGCTAGAGCAGGGGTTCTCAAACTTTTTGGAGCCAGGGACCCCTTACAGGTGAGAAAATTGTCCAAGGACCCCCTCATAATTGTAACACAGATTAAGCACATTAGTGATGTGTCATGATCAAAAGCTGCGGCTCTGAGAGCCGATGCTTTATAGTGAATCAGAAGAGCCGGCTCGCATCGAGAGAGAGCCGGCTCCCAGTTTTTTCCTTTCGTTTTTTTCTCACAGTGCTCAGCCCCAGCTCTGCTCACAGCAGAACTTTGTGTTGATTGGTCAGCTTGGCAGTCATGCAGCCAATCACATGTGAGGATATAGGATACAGGTGATGGAGGGGAGGCTCTGTATCGTGGCTTCATCTGTTCCTTCAGAGAGAGTCTTCTTGAAGACCGGGCAAATACTCACTGAGAGGAGAAATCAGATCGGCCCATCCAAGCTGAGGCATCAGATTTTTCTCAATGCCAACTTTGGTTCTGGTTCTGTTTGCTTGAGTTCGGTTCTGGTTCTGGTTCGGTTCTGGTTCAGTTCTGGTTCGGTTCTGGTTCGGTTCTTGTACGGTTCTGGCACGGTTCTGGTTCGGTTCTGGTTCGGTTCGGTTCTGGTTAAGTTCTGGTTCGGTTCTGGTTCGGTTCTGGTTCGGTTCGGTTCTGGTTCGGGTTCAGTTCTGGTTAAGTTCTGGTTCAGTGCGGTTCTGGTTCAGTTCTGGTTCGGGTTCAGTTCTGGTTATGTTCTGGTTCAGTTCTGGTCGGTTCTGGTTGAGTTTGGTTCGGTTCTGGTTTGGTTCTGGCACGATTCTGGTTCGCTTCGCTTCGGTTCTGGTTCAGTTCTGGTACGTTCTGTTTTGGTTCTGGTTCATTTCTGGTTGTGTTTGCTTGAGTTTGGTTCTGGTTGTGTTTACTTAACTTTCATTCTGGTTCTAACCCTAATCTGAACCCTAACCCTAACCCGAACCCTAACCCTAATCCGAACCCTAACCCTAACCCTAATCCTAACCCGAACCATAACCCTAACCCGAACCATAAACCTAACCATAACCCTAATCCTAACCCTGACCCTAATCCGAACCCTAACCCTAACCCTAATCCTAACCCGAACCATAACCCTAACCCTAACCCGAACCATAACCCTAACCATAACCCTAATCCTAACCCTGACCCTAATCCGAACCCTAATCCTAACCCTAACCCGAACCCTAACCCCTAACCCTAACCCTAACCCGAACCATAACCCTAACCATAACCCTAATCCTAACCCTGACCCTAATCCGAACCCTAACCCTTATCCAAACCCTAACCCTAATCCGAACCCTAACCCTAACCCTAATCCGAACCCTAACCCTAATCCGAACCCTAACCCTAATCCGAACCCTAACCCTAACCCTAATCACAACCCTAACCCTAACCCTAACCAGAACCATAACCCTAATCCTAACCCTAACCCTAACCCCAACCCTAAACCTAATCCTAACCCTAATCTGAACCCTAACCCTAACCCTAACCCTAATCCTAACCCTAACCCTTACCCTAATCTGAACCCTAACCCTAACCCTAATCCGAACCCTAACCCTAATCCGAACCCTAACCCTAATCGGAACCCTAACCCTAACCCTAATCCGAACCCTAACCCTAACCCGAACCCTAACCCTAATCCGAACCCTAACCCTAACCCCAACCCTAAACCTAATCCTAACCCTAATCTGAACCCTAACCCTAACCCTAATCCTAACCCTTACCCTAATCTGAACCCTAACCCTAATCTGAACCCTAACCCTAATCATAACCCTAACCCTAATCTTAACCCTAACCCTAATCTGAACCCTAACCCTAATCCTAACCCTAATCCTAACCCTAATCCTAACCCTTATCCTAACCCTAACCCTTACCCTAATCTGAACCCTAATCTGAACCCTTACCCTAACCCTAACCCTAATCCTAACCCTAACCCTAATCTGAACCCTAACCCTAACCCTAATCTGAACCCTAACCCTAACCCTAATCTGAACCCTAACCCTAACCCTAATCTTAACCCTAACCCTAATCTGAACCCTAACCCTAATCACAACCCTAACCCTTTCCCTAATCACAACCCTAACCCTAACCCTAATCACAACCCTAACCCTAACCCTAATCCTAACCCTAACCCTAACACTAATCCTAACCCTAACCCTAATCCGAACCCTAACCCCAACCCTAACCCTAATCACAACCCTAACCCTAACCCTAACCCTAATCCTAACCCTTACCCTAACACTAATCCTAACCCTAACCCTAATCCGAACCCTAACCCTAATCTGAACCCTAACCCTAATCCTAACCCTAACCCTTATCTGAACCCTAACCCTAACCCTAATCTGAAACCTAACCCTAACCCTAACCCTAACCCTTATCCTAACCATAATCCTAACCCTAACCCTAATCTTAACCCTAACCCTAATCACAACCCTAACCCTAATCCTAATCGTTACCTTAAGCCTATCCCTAACCCTAATCATAACCCTAACCCTAATCACAACCCTAACCCTAATCCTAACCCTAATCACAACCCTAACCCTAATCATAACCCTAACCCTAGGATCAGGGTGAGAATGGTTTTGTAACAGAAATGCACAAAATTGGGCAATTATAAGGCTGCTCATAAAAACACGGTACCTTAATGGGTTTTCAACACAAACCATTAGTTTTTGCAAAGTTAAGGTAAAATATACGGCAACATAGGATCCTAAATTAAGAGCCGTTCGGGAGTCGAAAGAGCCGGCTCTTCTTTGGGAGCTGAGTTAAAAGAGACGGCTCTCTGAAAAGAGCCGAAGTTCCCATCACTAAAGCACATGCTTACTACCATTTACACTATTTGTATTGTAAAACGTATCAATGTAAATCCTTCAGACCTGTACCATAGTGATAAACAGATAACACTTCAATTTGAATCAAGTAAATACCACTTGTATACTTTAAAACAGAGGGTCATTTCATTCCTTGTGGACTCAACATGACAGCATTTATACTTTTCAAGTAATTGATCTTAAACGCTTTCAGAAAATTAACAGTAGCAAGACTCACATATCCCTTCGAGCCACCAAATGGTATCATAACAATGGTGTATATGCTGTTTGTAATGACACAGCACAATTTTATAATTTATTAGAAATGTATTCAAATTATTTCACGGACCCCCACGCTATGGTTCGCAGACCCCCAGGGGTCCCAGGACCTCACTTTGAGAACAACTGAGCTAGAGTACGGTAATTGAGCTCTCAGCCTGCAGAGAAAGTTGTGAGGCACAGACCCCCAAGCTCTCTGCCCGACTCCACTGGTCAGTCTTTTCCAGCACAGCGTGCACTCAACTTTCAATGAATGGGGATGTGTTTTGTTAATCGGGTGCTTTTCCAGGACATTTTACTTTTTCTCCCATTTTCCAGGTGTTTTCCAGTACTGGAAAACTGGTCAACTGTTTTCCAGGTTTTCCAGGTTTTCCAGGACGCGTGGGAACCCTGATTTCTTTTTATCAGAAAACACAACTTACAAATGTACAGAAGAAAACAGAAAAAAGAGGAATCAAAGGTCCCTCACAGGAGTTTTAAAGTACATGTGCTGCAGAGAAATGTACAAACTATAATTATATGACATTACTTTAATGATAAAGCACAAATCTGAAAAGAGTCTTGCCAGGATAAAGAAAGACATAAAATGACAGAGGTTCAGGGTAAGGCTTTTTTTATATTTAGATTATTGTGTTTTATTTGGTGTGAAATTTAAAAGTGTAAAAGATCTCTAACTTGGATACTTTATACCGCTGACAGTGAGGGCACAGCAAGTCTTTTTTAAAGTAGAAACACAGTTTTTAGACCCATCTGAAAAGACATGCAGGGTTGTACTTCCATGACATCATTTACCAAAAGTCTCCGATGACGTGCTGCTTACCGTAACAGTGAGGAATGAGGCCCCACAGACAACAGCAACAATAACAATCACCCTGTCAAGTTAGCAGAGAGCCTCCATTTCCTAGATTAGTAAGGGGTTGGTGGAGAAACTCCCTCCTTCAATTATCTAATTATCTTCTAAATCCCCCATACCCATCTCTCCAGGACAGCAGCCGCGAGGAGCCCCTGCATTAGACTGATCGAGCTCGGACAACAGGAACACTGTGAGTGGTACTGATCAATTCCCTTATTATTGAGGGAACAATACAGGTGACTCACTGCTGGGGTGACAGAAGAGGAGGGGCTCAGAAGATAAAGGGAGAAGACAGATGACGTAACAAAGAGTGGCCAGAGTGGCAGAAGGGAAAAGGTGGGGGGTGAACAGAGGAGAAAAGAGGGGTGGAAGGAAAAGAAGTGGGAGAAAGAGTCACAGACTTTGACCTGCACTAGGCTTATCTCCTTTCTTCCTCTGAGCTCTGTGAGATTAGCAGCTTCCACTCACTCCTGCCCCCTGTTTCTTTTCCTCTCTCAAGTGAATTTAAAGTGAGTCGTGGCTGAGTGGGTGACCAAAAAACGAGTGTAAGGGACAAAAAATAGACAGAATCTGGGAAATAGGAGTGAGTCACTGAGTGAGTGAAGGCAGAGGGGGGCGAGGTAGTGAGGGGAGTGGGTAAGCGGTTGCCGGGTGAGAGAGAAGGGCATCTTGAAGGACCCCCACCTCCCCCACACCCTGACAAATACAACCCCCCCCCCACTCCCCACCTACCCACTTCTATAATATCCTTCGAGCCCCGTACTCACCATAGCTACAGCTGCTCGCTGTCTAACTCTCGCTCGCCTCTCCTCCCACACAGAACCACAACAGCACGACAGGCCTGGCGAAATATTTAACTCATCCTCAGCCTGAGCGCACACAAACCAGTCTGGTTTTGACTCAGTGTGCTCTGCTGTCTGTTCTGCTTCAAAATCCATCTCACTGCGAATACACTCCTGCACTTGTATGTTCCAAGTTTTTCCCTTCTATTCTTTTATCTATTTAAAGGTATGAATATGTTTACCAATCTATTCTCTTGAACAAAACCTCAAGAGCTCCATTTTATCTCCTAACAACATAATGCATTTCCCATAGTAGGATATAATGTTACACAAAGACCAGAGCATGATCAAATCATGGAGGGCTCACAGACAAGAGGGTGGGGGTCTGCTCAGAACTCTGACATTTGATACCCCTTCGACTGAGGGAGCAGCTCTGCCCCTCAGGAACAACATGGAGAAAATGTAGGAGTTGATTTGATAATAATGCTAGAGCGATCGCAGCTGCAAAAGCAACACACCTCCTCTTAACAAGAGCATTATGTCATTACTGTGAGACAAATTGCAGCGGTTGCCATGTCGGGCTGAATAATTTGGTCAAACAGTGTGGGATGGAGCGAGTTGTTGGTGAGAAGTACTTGCTTGTTCAACACAGCGCTGTCGGTGTTTATTGTTTAATGCATTATTAATGTGCTATTGAAATTTAAAGACAGCCCACGCGGTGTATCTTCATCTGCTCCTCCAAGCAGAGAGTTGTAATAATTTTTTTTCATTTGTTTTTATGAAACATCCAGGTGAATGTTTCAAAAGCACACAAAAGTATCAACATAGCCGACTTCTTTTGGGGGTGAGCTTGAAATGATCCTGAGGCAAGAAAGCACAGACAAAAGCTGTCTCACTTCACAAGTCAGAGTAATGGCTCCCCGTGTAAGATGATGCTTTCCAATAGTAAGCCTTATTTCAGGACAGACTACCTTCAGTGAGTGAACACAGGACTGCAGATGGTGTAGAGACACATACAGACTGTACACTATTTTTGTCATCCATTCATCTGCTGATGCTCCTTTTAATAGTAAGTTGAGTAAGTATTCGATGTGAGAAAACTGAAATCAAACATCAAACTCACACACAAATCTTAGATATCTAGTTTACTCCACTTTTTAGATAAACAACAGCAACTAATTTCTCATTTTGAGATGCTGAAATCAATGATTTTTTGGGGCTTTTGGCTTGTAAAATAATCTAAATGGTTGCTGATGAGTAGAATAACCATCTTATCACCTTCCCTCTGCAGTAAATGTGTAAGCTTTGCAACAAATTCCCTGCTTCTCCCACTCCTCTGCTCCGTGTACTTTCTCAGCGAGGGGAATTTTATTTTTGAACACTGAAGATCGAATGGCAACAGTAGCGACAACCAGTGATTCACCAACTTCTCCTTCTTAGCCTTGAAACCCGTTCCAAAGGCACCAAGAGTTTCTGGGAAGTGTGAAAATATCACACTGTGAACTTTTTTCTATTTTATGTAATACATGCAGACTACTTCATTTGGAAATCAAAGTGGGTTATATTTATAACAACAAATTCTGCGACCCAAAACGGAATTATTTATGATATTAAAACATAATCAAGCAAATGCATTAAATGTGTTGTTTTTGTCTCACAGATCTACAGGAAGTACCATTTTTAGTTTCTTTTGCATGCTCACACATCTGAAAATATTTTTTAAAAGGGTCATTTTAAATTCCATTAATCCATCAAGGCTTACACGATACTACACAATGTAATCTGACTGGCCAAATATGGATTTGCACATTGAAAACGTCTGCCCTCTCTCTGCTTTTACAGAGAGAAAAGGTGAATCACAAGAGTTTGAATCCCACAAAAAACCAAAGCTGTTATTAAAGTAGAGCGCATTATGCTGTGAGTCATGTAATCCTCAGCTTACGAGTGTTTTTGAAAGCAGTGAAACCTGTGTTCTTCATAGAAGCAGATAATGAATTTTAGGGAAAGTGAATAAAACAGGGTTTGGGAGGAAACCTTTACAGAAAGCACCACCTTGTGATGGTCATAAACCAACTATTATCTCTCCAGCTGCTGCATTATTGTAACTTTTTCAAATAATAACAACAATTTTTCTCCATTAATGCAAATGTTGTGTGTCTGTGTGTAGGCGGAGGCCAGCCCGACAGAGGGCAAAGTGCCAGCCTGCTCTGCTACACTGTCAGCTCCCTTCAGAGGTGAGAATGAGCAATGCTGCTCAGCCTCTCCATGGGATGTCTCCACAGCACGGGGGGAAATACAGAGATGTCTGTGGGAGTGAGATGGCGAGGAAGGCAGAACATTATGAGCTGCACTTCCATGCAGATACTCTTGCTCAGATGGGGCCGGGCTTTCTGTCCCTGCACTGACAAACACAGATCTTATTATTTTTATTAAGAGATGTTTTTTCTCCTTCAGTGCAATCTTTAAGGGATTCAGTTTAATATCATTTTTTCATGAAACTGCTCGTTTGAGCTAAAGTTGACCTCGGCTGTGGCCTGCCTCAGACAGAACATGGATTTCTCTGCTGTAGGCTGCTGACTATAACAAGCCTCATTAGTATCATAACACACTGTACAGAGTGACCCTGAGGAGATATCTGTTACTTAATCAGAATAACTACAGAATGGTTTTAATGAAGCCAAGAATGACCAATTTAGAAGAAAAACTCACGACAAAAGTAGTTTAGTTTACCAAAGTAAACCATTAAATCCTTACATTCAAGAAGTCACACTGAGATGCACCCTTTTTGCAAGTTATCTTGAAAGAGTGACGTTTGTGATATTCCTTTTCAAAGTGGTTGCAGAATATGTTTGTATGCATCCTCTCATCTAATGCTCTGCTCAAGTAGTGCCTGTTGCTCTGATTCTACCTCATTATGGCATCACAGGTTCAAATCTAGTTCATGTTCAGTGATAACGGACCAGACCACCTCACCTCCAGCATCAGTGTCCAGGCCTCAGGATGAGACCTGTCCACACCCTCTCTCACTGTATTACATGTCAACCCCACATTCCTCTCATTCTCAGTACATAAAGAACTTCAGTGTGGATTTCAGGACAAGGCTGGGAAATGAGTTACCTTATATGTGGGAGGTGGCCTGAGATCACACATCCTCACCTTTCTGACTCTGCTTGAGTATCGAGGGTTTTCAGTGTAAGATCAACTGCTCTATAAGCTCAGGACAAGATGAGGAATGGTGATGTAGTCTACCTTTATAGTGTAGTCAGAGTGATTTCTATGCAAACTGGGTGCCAAAGTGACCTTTACAGCTGATGAGCTAATCCACCAGAGCCAACAAATGGAGCAGTCTCTGGTTTCTGGCATGTCTGCTAAGACCTCCACCTGATTTCTAGCGCCAGTTTCCCACCACATCCTGCTTCATAACCTTGAGGCAGGGCACAGGGCCAGACAGACAAGAGCTGCTCCTGGTGCCCTGACCCCAATGACATTTGCTCCATGTGATGGTCACACACACTGCTGCTGCTGCTGCTGTGTAAACTGATATGGGGCTGCATGCATGGATGGTCTCTGGCACCACCTCAATCAGGTTGTGTGTTGATCAGTGGGCACAGCCATGCGCAGCCAGGCAGCGATAAAATCTGTCTACTGAGCCGCATAGGGACTGGCTTGTTGGCGAATCACAATCATCCCCGCATCCATATTTAATAATATCGTCATGTAGGGATCCAGGCTGACAGACGTACTGACTGACCTGTTGCCTGCGGGATGTCGCAGTGCCATGCTCGGCATCAGCGGCGGCGCTCTCCGGGGTCCCGCTCCCCTCCTCCTCCTCTTCCTCCGCCCGTGGCTCTTCTTCTGCGTTGGCGGCAGCGTGGGCTCGGTCCACCAGAGCGCGGTCCACCATCTCCAGGTGTTTGCACCTGAGCACCTCCAGTTCAAGCACTCCAGCCAGCGTTGCTTTGAGGCGCTCCCCGATGCGGACGCGCTCGGTGCCCGACCAGAGTGAGTTCACGCAGCCGCGGCGGTCGGCCATCCTCGTCGGGGTGCCCGGCAGGGGGAACCGGGCGCACCGCTGACCACCACTCAGTTGCCGTGTATGGGCTGAGAGGACCGAACTGGTTAAGGACCAGCTTCAGGTAGAGAAAAGCGGGTCCTGGCAAGCCATACCATTATAGAAGCCGTTTTAATTATATGAAAATATAATCCCCACCATCACTAACGTGCCATGCAGCTTACGCTTCAGGCAGCCCTGCTGAGTGGCACAAGACTGGAATTAATGAGTATACGCTGGTACACTGAAGGCAAATCAACGGACCATGTCTCCTCCGAACCGAGGCTTCATTTCCAGTTGACAGCGTCCCTCTGTATATCACTCATAAACTCCCTGGTCCACTGAGGTAACCATGGTACTGCGCTCTGTACGCTGCGTCCCCAATGAGACAATGCAACAGACGGGAGGAGAGGCTGCTAACGTTACATGTGGGAGCAGGCAGTGGAGAGGAGGAGCCACTGCACCAGAGCTGCAGAGGGATTGGTCGGTGAAGTTTTTCGAATGGACGCGTAGAAGAAAAAATATGAGTCCAACTTTACCATACAGGACAAATACATTCCCAGTGTTCCCACAGAGGGGGTGGAGGTATACAGTGACCTCATCGTGCTCTTTTGTATATTTTAATCACTAGTGACAACATTGCAAGCAACAATGTCACCCAGGGAAAAACTTTGTATTAGGGGGTATCACGCTACACTTGGTCACAGTTGGAAAAGCACAGTTGAAAATGATGCAATGATCCACAAATGACAGCCTAGATGAATTACATTAACCTGCTTCAGGGCTCTACTGGCTCACCGTCAAGATTCTTACAACGACACTTGAATGCAACAAAACTGTCATTAATATTATTTGAGAAATATTTGCCTTTCTGGCTATGGTGATAACTCAGCAGGCGATAGGCTTTTCATTAAGGGACTGGTATTGATTATCAATCATTTGAACTCTGTTTTGTAAAATAGTTTTAATGCAGTTGTGCAGAACTCTATATCATGTATCTACTAAATGACAGGAATGAACTAACCCTACATCAACAGTGTTTTTAATATTTCATTAGCAGGAGTAGGCCTACTATTTGTTCTCTCTGGCTCACAGGGCAAATATAAGAGGACATACTATGTACCAAGGGGGAGCAGGTTGGGCGGGAAGTGGGTCAATAGGAGCCCAACAGCAAATGTTTGCTTACAGAGATATCATTCTAAAATGAGAAATCAGACTATATCAGAAATAAAAAAGACTATATCATTAACAAAATTAAAGGATATGTTGTCTCCTTTGCAAAAGCTCAGTGTTATTTTGGTGAATACAAGCTTGATGCTGTTATATTTATTAAACATACCTTTCTTTAAATATCACATAACATAAATATGAAATCAAAAGAAGGATACATTCTTATGGTTAGAAGAAAAAAAATCTAGTGTGGCTGGTGTTGCTAAGCTAATGAGGTATTTACGGTATGTTCTGTTTGTTTGACAGGTGCAGTGCACTTTGCTCTAGTGCCACCTTTTAACCAGCAGAGGGGGATCTTTAACAGCTCCAGAACATGGGCCCCTGATCATGCTTCACAGGCTACAACTACAATATTAATGAAGGAACACGGCCCATTTTCCATATCCAAGTTACAGTTTTGTCTATGGAGAGAAGATACATCAACACCTTTGTAACACAGCTTCAATAAAACCATACTCTTTGTGTTTAGGTTGGATTATTTGCTCACCTTATCATACTGCTGAAAATTGAATAGAAATACATTTGAATAAAAATGAATAAATGGGGTAAAGTAGATGTGTAAAGTAGTAGAAAATGGGAGTACTTAAATTAGGTTTTAATACCTCAAATTGTCCTTAGGTTCTTGAGTAAAAGTAACTCAAACTTCCAATGAAAGTGGAAAGCTGTATAAATGCAAATTGAAATTTACTCGTGACTGTTCATACTAAAATAAATGTCTCATCTCATTTAAAAATGCCTGAGCAAGACATGACTGTGATTCAGCAGGCACATTATATTAGAGATAGGACACACTATCGATATTTTATTTTAGTGTTTTTCTGGCACATGTGATATGGTAATCACCAAGTATTGATGTTTTGATTTAAAAATTTCACACCATTCCAAACAGATTTCTCGTCCAAGTGGACTCAACACATCAAATCATCTTTTATTAACTGTAGAAATTCAGAACATGTTACTTATGATTTTCTGAAACTGGATGCATTAAAGATAAGATAAGATGAGATACTCCTTTATTCGTCCCACTACGGGGAAATTTATGGAGTTACAGCAGCAAACAAGGAGGTGTACAGAACAAGAATTCCAACAAGAATATATGTAGAAAAGAAATGTCCATCAGAGACGACAGATTGGCCATAATTCTCCTGTCAGCCACCACCTCCACAGGGTCCAGGACTGAGCTGGCCTTCTTCACCAGTTAGTTCAAATACACACGAACAAGGGAATTAGGGGAGTACTGGCATTTTTTTTACCAACTAAAGCACTGATCATACATGGTTTAGTATCGTGTAATGTCGTGCCTGATCATGTTGTGACGTATCATACTGTGTCATTATGGTGGTGTGGTGTTGTGTTGTGTTGTGTTGTGTCTAATTGTATGGTGTCGTATCGGGTAGTATCCTATTGTGTTGATATGTATCCCATCACTGTTTGTATTCTATCCTGTCATGAGTTACCCTACAATTCCCACTTCTACAATTTGAATGAACTTTAAAAATTAATCAGCCAATTGAAATTCAGTCAAGGCTACTTTGAATATTTATCCCCGTGGTCCACCTCCTGAGACATGTTCAACTGTCTTCATTGAAAAGGGCCATTAATGATTACTTTGTTGGGTCCTCTCCCGGTGCCACAAAACCTTTAGCTGTCTTAGAATAGTAAGTATGTCAATTAAAAGTAAGCAGATATGGAGATAATTTTTTGGAGTAGAACACACAGAAGAAAATTATACACACCCCATCTGCTAAGTTCAGCCTTAAATAGGCGCAGTATTGAAATGTAACACATGCTGGACTGACATGTTCAAACACACACTGCAGTCCCTGTTCTTATTGATTATTGTTATCGGCTATGGCTAAAACAAGATCAGTGAACAGCTGTAACATGGCCAGCATAGGGATCAGAAGGTGAGGTCAAAGGTCAGAAGCAGAGAAAACGTGTGTTGGTTGATTTTGGAGCAATCACACCTCATGATAAAGTCGGCACCAGGATTTTTTCTCTGTGAGATTTTGGGTTGTTTATTCCTGAAAAGACAGAAAGTTCCTCTTCACTCACTCTTCATCCGTCCAGTTAATGTCATGTGTTGTTTATGCTCTTCACAAGGTTGGCCTGCTCTTATTACAATTCACTCCTTATATGTTTGTACCCCCTCTGTGTGAAAGTGTACTTGACAGCAGCACCAATATCACAAGTAGATGTGACAATACACTGTGAGATAACTAGTGTGTGTGAATCTGGTTTAAGCCAATAATGAGGGCAAGAGCACACGTGCACACACGTGCACACACACATACACACAAATACAGCCCACCAGGAGCATGTCTCTGTTTTTTGGTGACACATTTGGACTCCTCCCGGCTCTGTCCCCTATAAAACAGCAGTGGTCAGAGTAGCTCAGTGGGGTTTGCTTACTTCCACCCGAGGGGACTACACTGTCAGCCCGGGCAAGACCGCCACACAGCCTCCATCACCGCTGGTCTCTGCAAACCGCCCAAAGCAACAAAAAAAATGGCTCCTTTTGAGAAATCCATGGAGATGATGCCCTTCAAGCTGAGGAAATGCCTCGGTAAGACTAAAAAAGCTGTGATTGCTACGTTTTTCTTTGTAAAAAAATGCACAAGTGCTAGTTTTAAAAAGCCTTTAAAATGTGTATAAAATCTCTCCTTAGAAACAAGAAAAGATGAAGTGTGCAGTATCCGGTCTAAATTCCCCAACAAATTGCCTGTGAGTTGCTTCCATATATATATATATATATGTGTGTGTGTGTGTGTGTGTGTGTGTTTTAACCAATATTTGGTTACTAGTTTTACAGTTTTTATTCTGCATGTAGTGGCTCCAGCAGCTTATATACTATTTTTGTTGTGTTCAGGTGATAGTGGAACGTTACATCCGTGAAAAGACTCTACCCCTGTTAGACAAAACAAAGTTCCTGGTTCCTTTTGAGCTCACCTTGGGTCAGTTCCTGTGCCTGTTAAGGTAAATAGTTTGTACTGACTTCTCTAAAAGGGCTTGTTTTTAATTCTTCAAGCATTTTTACTCCCAATCCAACCTTCCCTTTTCTCTCCTTTCTCAACCAAGCTGTAAATCTCAATTGTCTTTGTCTTTTTCAGAAATAAGATTGCCTTGGAGTCCACCCAGGCTCTGTTCCTGCTGGTAGCAGAGAAGAGCATGTCCTGCATGTCCTCCAGCATGGGGGAGGTTTATTCCAGCCACAGCGACACAGATGGCTTCCTCTACATCACCTACGCCTCCCAAGAGATGTTTGGAGCACCTCAGCCAGCAGTCAGACCGCCCTGCTGAGCCTGTAGCACATAGAATGAACTGAACCCAGACCAATGGTGGTGACACTACACGACTGAACGGGACAAACTGAGCCGAGGCCAGACTGTTTCTGTCCTGTGTTTTTTAGCCCCAAACTGCAGATCCACCTACCTCATGAAGCTCTAAGGACTGTCTGTAAAATTCTTCAACCCACGTTTTTATATGCCCTGCCACTTCAGCCAGCCAAAATTAGACTGTGGTGGACAAGACTCACCAAGTTAAAAAAAATAGTAGAAATTGATGAAGAGGAAACACCAGACTCTTCATGTTTCGATCATTTGTTGTTGTCCAAAAATCTGGAAAAAAAGATAAAATTGTGATGTTGTATTATTTTACGGGTCATACATTTCAACTTGAATTTTAGTTACTTTAAATGAAGTCTAGTTTCAATGTGAACAAGCCTGTTTTCACTGTGCTTCAGTGTAAAGCCGCCACCTCCTTTATAGGCTACACAAACAGAGTGAATCTAGCTTCTAATCAGACTCCTTCTAAGCACTTATCGCCCTTCCCTCCCTCCTCCCGCGCCTCTTGGTTCCCTATTCTCTCTGACAATGTGAAACTGTGTCTCTGACTCTTAAGGTACTCTCTGAAAGATGGATGCCAATTTGATGCTGCTCTGATTTCTTGTTCTGTATCAAGCTGTCAGTTTTTCCAAAGAATAAAGTCCTGAACTTTTAATTGGTTGGCCTGTGTGATATTTATGATTCATTGTAGAGATTATGCTGTATTATCATTGGTCTCTTCTATTTACCGCCTAGTTTAAAGATACAGTCCTGTCAAAATTATAACTCTACAAGTAACTGCTAAATTGTCAGTTTGAACTCTGGAGAGTTGCAAGTAGTTGAACACAGGGTCTCTGCTCTGGCTGCAGAGAACCCATTGACACAGAGTTATGACGTTAAATAAGCCATGTGTTGGTTCTTATTGTTCCAGTCAAAGACTCTCTTCTTATTAAGCTTTGAAGCTATGGGTGTGTCTCTGAAAATCTAATTATTTCTCTGTGTACTTGTACTCCTCTGTGTTGTACACGTACGTACAGTGAGGTGCCTCATTCCTCACCTGCCCGCGAAGTGGCACTCCCTCCACATGACTTTGTTATATAAGCCTGACCCAGTCAACTACCTGCAGGGGTCAGTGTGTCAAAGGGCTGGGCGGGGGTATTTTTAGACATGGGAAGAACAAATGTGACCCAAAACAGTGAGTGAGGGGGGCGAGCAACAGAGGGTGAGGGAGTGACAAGGTTTAGATGAAAAACAAAGAGCTGTTCTCCGTAAACAGTGGAAGAAAAGGGGGGAAAAGGGAAAGAGAAACATGGTGGAGTTGTGACGTCCCAGCAGAGGAAGGCAGGAAAAAGGAAACAGTGTATAGGGGAGATATACAGTGGGGGAGCAGGTCAGCTATACAAACACACAGTGTACAGAAGCACAGGGATGTGCAGACGTGCCTCCTCTCTTACTTCACACCACTCTGAGCATTCCAGCAGCTCTCTGTCATTATATTATCATGCCAGAAGAGAGGAACCTGCGGCCACAGCAGGCTGTAAATGATCTGTCTTCAACACAGCAAAGTTTCAGGTCCAGAAAAAAATGTACTGTGCACTGTGATGCATTGTTTGACTTTTCCATTCTTTTCAAGTAACCAACCTGTAGTATTTTTTATCACGCTTGGGCACATCACCTGCAATATCACAACTTCTTAGTGCATTACATGTTTTGTGACTGGGTTAAGTTCTAAGGTATAAGTCAGTTGATGCCAACCTGTGGATCAGGACCTTTCAAGAAGAAATTATTATCACCAGATTAACACAAAAAGTGTTAATCATTTACGACTTTTCTTGGATTTACCTCTTTTCCTTTGCAAACTACTTTATAATT
Organism: Notolabrus celidotus; assembly: GCF_009762535.1. NCBI lineage: Eukaryota > Metazoa > Chordata > Actinopteri > Labriformes > Labridae > Notolabrus > Notolabrus celidotus. The sequence goes on from NC_048279.1 coordinate 21,510,390, forward strand.
GACCCAATGAGCCTCCAAAAATCCTCTAAAGAAACCAAATAATACAATCCAAGAGGAAAAAAATGCTGATTTGATTAAACTGCTTATAATTCAACTCTAAGAACATAATCTGTTATGAGGGATCAGAAAGCCTTTATTTTTAAGGGGTCAATACAAGTAAAATGGTTGAAGGAAAACTCAGCTAGGACTCAGTGAGGTCAGCAGATTCCTTTTTCTGCCTTATTTTCATGTGAATCACAATCAAATATCACAGGTGAAAGTGTTATCTAGTGTAATGATAAATAAGAGGCATACTTTCTTATCAATGCAACATGAGGCTCACTGTGCTAAAGCTGCAGCAGTAAACAGCTGAGGAAAACACACAATGGTATACACTGCAATACACAGGGTTAGAACAAGCCTCAATCTAAATCTGTAATGACAGTCGAAGGCACAAGAGAGCGCCTCAGGACTCCATCAAAGTTAAAATCTCCTTCTGGTGTGGGGGGAAAAACAGCTGGCGGACATCATGTGTATCTAACACTGAGTGATTATCCAGTGAGTCAGTGAGTGAGCTGAATGTCAATGAGTCTCCATGTGCTGATGAGCCAGAGACACAAGACTGGGTGCAATGTGAATGAAAGGGGGGATAGAGTTTTTTGATGGATTAGTATTCTTGACTTGCTTTAGTGAGGAAAAAAAACAGAGAAGTGAAGACTGATGGATGTGAAAAAAGACACCAGTGAAGAAAAATGTAAACATACATGAGGAGACGTGCAGTGAAAGATAAATGTGGGAATGTGTTTACATAACTCTTGCATCAGTCACCTGGTTGTTGTTCACTTCAGTCATATAATTCCGGTGTGGGTTGTTTGCGAGTTACATATTCAACATCGAGGTGCCTCTGATTTACATTTCAGTTTCTTGCAACTATATATCCTATTTGAATTATGCAAACAGAGCTCAGAGCAGGTTAGACCTTTTCAGGTTATGTAATAGTTTACGATGTGAGTGTTAAGCCAAGAAAGAAGCAGCCAACTTCTCCTCTTTCCAGACTCCAATCTGATTCTAATAAAGTAAGAGCTTCCTTTCCTTTCTATTCTTGCAAGTTGTTTCCATATGTCCTTAAAGTGCTTTTAAGAAAATCACATCTGCCTTCGCCACTGTTTTTTATTTGCCTTTAAAAATATGCAGCTTGTCTTGTGGTAAAGTGGCCTTATATGTCCTGTGACAGCCCTGACAGTGACTCTGTCTGTCCTACAGAGGGCAGTGCACTACATTTAAACTTTCAAAATAAAGGCATTTCAAAATAAAAGTCAGCCTCTGGATGACCTCTGAGTTCTGGAAATGACCCTTTTTGACAAGTTTCTTCAAATCGAAAGCACATAACTATGATTCTGGTTTCTCCTTTTTCTTATAAGTAGCTCATCAGTGAAAGTTTCTCATGTTAGTCAAAATTTGATTACCTTAAAACAGTACAAAGCCACATAATCATGACTCAGATGGTACAGTATTCCTTTTTATTTATCTGGCAAAATAATAAAAAGGGAAGCATTTGGAAAGAGTCAAAGTTAACAGTCAGGAAATACAAAAATAGAGATAAAACAATTCTAACAGCTGTTTTGATTTATTTCCTCTTTTTCTCTCCAAATGGAAAAAACTATATTTCTTTGGATCAACAAACAATAATAATAATAATAATAATAATATGGGTTGTGTACTTAGAAGACATCTTTAACACAGGTTTCAAAAATCCATGTTCAGCCCCATCATGCAATCTCCAACTGCCCATCAGTTCATGATCCAGTAATGTCCATTCATCGGTTTTCAAATCAACCCCCTCGTCCCTTCCCTCCAATTATTTTCAATAGATATCTCAATATCACCCATCCCTCACCTCCCTCTGAAACCCTCCAGTCTCTTTCTGGTGAAAAGATCACAGCATTAACTCCTTGCCGTGTCAGGATGCCTGTGGACTCACAGGTTGATGGAGGATGATGCTGTACATGCTTGTGATTGGACTTTGTCTGGAGAGTCCTTAACATGGTGCAATGCGTTGACGTGGCTGGTCCCACACCTTCCTCCTCCTTTAGGCCTCGAGGGCTGCTGTGCGTTTGGACGGGGGCACCAGATGTTCGGGCAGGGCAGCTGGCAGCTCGTGGCCTTCCAGCTTTACCTTGATCAGATGATTGGCTAAAGCAAACTCCTCATCGTCGAGTAGGCCATCTTTATCCACGTCTGCTAGCTTCCAGATCTTTCCCAGGACTGTGTTGGGCAGCTTGGACTTCAGCATCTCTTTCTTGGCCGCAGCTCCAGATACTTTGCCGTTGATGGGTGAGAGGGTGTAGAAGATCTCATCGTATGATGGCTTGTCACGGCCCACCACCCACTCCAACTCATCGATGCCCTCGCTGGCTCCCTCTCCATAGCCGTGACCAAATGGACCGGTCATAGTACCCTCAAAGGCTCCACCTTTTACGGTCTGGCTGGGCATGGCAGCCTCCTCCTGGCGAACCAAGGCCATGAGACGGGCAATGTCGTTAGCAAGCATGTCCTCAACTGCCTCCAACAGCTTGGGCTTCAGCGCAGCAAACTTAGAGAAGTCCTGGCCATTCAGCAGCTCCTGGAGGGATGGGGGGGTTAGGGGAAAACAGGAATTGGTGATAGAAATAGATCAGTCTTCAATGGCTACCAACGGGAGTAGCATACAAGAAGCAGGATTTCCTGACAAACCAGGAAAAATAAATCTCATCCCCGTCCTGGCCCATCCTGGAGGGCAAGGGCAGGAAAGAAGGGCAAAGATGTGAAGAGAGTAAAGGTTGGGAGGTCATTCTACTCTGAACTCTATCTTTATTTAACACTTTATATAATAAGCCAGAAATAGCCAAAGTAGATAACTCATAATCATGACACTCTGAATATACCAACGGTGCACTTCTTGTCTCACCTGCATCTTGGCGAGGTTGGGGAAGTCTCCAGGTGAGATCTGATGCTCCTTCTCGATCCTATGGTAGGTCTCTCCCAGGTTGGCTATCAGCTCCTTCTTTTTGGAATCTTTTCCAAACACACTGGGCATGTCTTTTTTCAGAGAGCTGATAATGTAGGCCTGCACCTGGACACCAGAAGAGAAAATATATAACATGATACCGTGATGACTAAACTGCACATTTGCGACACAACTGTAGGGAGCTGCAAATAGACAAACTTGAAAGCGGTGTACTTGTTATATCATGGAGGGTGTTAAGTTGGGACTTTAGAACATATATGTACTGCGCTGTAGAGGAACTAACACATTTTTTAGCAATTTATAAATGGACATGTTTGCAGCAATTCTGTGTGAAATTGTATCCACTTCTGCTTTTTGGTTAATTAAGAAAGTTACCGAGTTGTGCTAAGAAAAACCCTCATGTAACCGTTCTCCTGTAGGGCTGGAAGAGCAGATAATGGTTACAGAATGAGGAAGAACGAGCATAGATAAAAGTTATGCAACTTTTTAATCAGACGTTATGTAGCTGCTCTATCAGCTTAGTGCAAGCAGTAACATATACAGTGTGAGTGAGTCCACCACTTCTGTGGTTGACAGTAACAAAGTAAATTTACTTGAGTACTGTACTTAAGTACATTTTTTGAGTATCTGTACTTACTTGAGTATTATTTTTTGGTGATACTTATTACTTTTACTCCACTACATTCAGAAGACAATTATTGTACTTTTTACTCCCCGCTTTTCTATTAATGCTCTAGTTACTCACTACTTTTGCTTTGAACTCAGCTCATGAATTTCCTTCTCTTTCTGAAATCTGATCCCTGAGACAGTAAAATGTGTTTGTGTAGTTCTGTTTGTCTCAGTGGTTTAGTCATACCTGTATATTGTGCGTCTCCATGGTTGAACGTGGAGCAAACACAGCAAATTTCACTCAGATCAGGCAGTTCATTTAGAGGTGGTAATGATGGCTATAATTCTCCACCTGAGCACCCATGGTCATATCTTCAGCCCGTGTTAGAGGTTTTTAAAATGAGGAATGATATGTATCATTTGAAATGTTCTCCCTGTTTCCCACTCTGCCCAAACATGCAAACATTCACTGTCCAACCTGAGAAAGTGTGTCGAGCTACGTAACATTTGTTTCATTCCTGAAGAACATTTCAAACTAAGTTGTCTGTGCTTGGAGTAACTTAGTTTCTGTTTTCATTCCATGGTATAGTTTTTAGAGATTTCAAGTAATGGTTTCTAAATAAACATAATGTAACAGAATGTACTCCTATGTATTCTTAACTGCATTTATGTATTGTGAAAATATGTTTTGAGATTTTTAAGAAGTACTTTGAATACTTAAGTATTTTTAAAAGCAAGTAATCCAGTACTTTAACTCAAGTCCTAATCTGACTGAACAACTTTCACTTGCATTGGAGTAATATTTGACCTGGAGTATCTATACTTTGACTTAAGTAATGAAGCTGTGTACTTTGTCCACCACTGGTTCGGGTTAAAGGAATAACTAACAGCTATAAAGAAGTGTACATACATTAGACGTAGAGAATGTGAAACAGGTTCCCAGGATATTTGGTTCAGACAGTCATGTGTGTCTCAGGTTGTGCTGTAATAATGATCCCCTACCTTTCACCTCCCACCATCATCAAGCCAAAATGTTAATTTGCTATTTAACTTAGTTTGTTGACTAAATATCTGCAGGACTAACAGCATTCCCTTAAGCCTCAGTTGTGTTTTGCAGCTCAAAGAGCTACTTGGATTGCTGCAGACTCTTATTAGCGTTATTACTAACCTTGGCGAGGCGAGCTCGTTTAATGAGGTCATTCAGTTTGCGTAGTGCTGCGTTGCGTGGCAACGACTGGATGTCCAGGAACAGGTCCTGCTCCTCTGCCTCAAACAACTTCCTGTTGTCAGGGACCAACAGAGGTTGGGCCCAGAATGACCCGATGTACACACGCACCACCTGGAATAAAGTTTGCACACATTAATCACCACCGTCCATCAGGTTACAGTTTACTGCCCACACCCACAGCAGGGGAAATTCTTTTACAGGTCACAAACACGAGGCTGAAATTTTGGCTCAAGCAGACACAGAAAAACATGAATAAAGTTGTATTGTCAGAATAGACAGACAGGATGGGTGGAAGAACTGAGTTTTACAATGAAGTAACAATTGAATATTAATGTGCTTCTCCTCCTTGTTTCACATCCTGGTAACAGGCTCAGATACTATGCACTCTCAAAGTCAATGAATCATTGTCCACACAATCCAAAGGTGTCTTAGTATCTGTTCATGAATATGGCCCAAGATTAAACATTAACCGTGACAGCCAGAGAAATATCACAAGACAAATGAAGTCACATGATATAAGGTGCTGTATAAGGTTTCTGACTGATGGTGTTCATTAGAGAGATTCACATTCATTTAATTTATACAAATGAGTTATTTGTTTTTCTAACAATGACAAACTGAAAGTCCTCACTTAAATTATCAAACAGACATGGTGTTCCTTTAAACAACTGCATGGGTTTCACTTGACAGCAATTTTCATTTTACCTCAGGTGTGTTAATGATCTTTCCCAAAGACCACATCAGAGCTCCGTAGACCCTCATGAGCTGCTGAGTGCTGATTTGATCTGCTTTGTTCAGCACCACCCGCATTTTGTCCTCATGGTTCTTGAGGGCTCGGATCACCTCTGAAAATTCATCTGAAATGTCCAACTTGTGAGCGTCGAACAGGAGGATGATGCGGTCCACTCGCTCTGCAAACCACTCCAGCACTGCAGCAAAGTCGTAACCTGGGGACAAAGAGAGAGAGAGAGAGAGAGAGAGAGAGAGAGAGAGAGAGAGAGAGAGAGAAGGCAGATTGTTTAAAGATGGGATCTGCACTGAAACTGTAGAGCTCCCTGGTGACTTTCACTATGTGAGGGTTTTGGAAAGGATGCTGCAGTGCAATACAAGTTGTGTGTGAGGATTTCACATTCAGATGCATCATGGGAAGTATTTTCTTCTCTTAATGTAACATCACTTTCCTTTCCTCATACAGGCCACTGTGCACCGTTTCCTGATATGCATTAAGCCACGTAATCAGCCATTGACTGATAAGGATTATATAAGATCCCTCAGTGCTGAGTTTGATGGATCCTCATATTAAGTCTGGATCGTTTAGTAATGATAAATTTAGAGTAGGGCTTATTTACTTTATTCAGACAATTAAAGATGAAGTCTTTACCAAGACCAATCCTGATAAGAAGTTCTAAGCTCTTGTGGTGATTTGCTTGCATTTCGGGTGCGATCAAATAGAAATTACTATTGAAATATGACTCCAGGACAAAGAAAAGTAACACTATGATACAAAGGAAGATGCACACTGAAGTAGCATACTGGCACAGAATTGTCATTGTTTGTTTTCCACTCATGTGAGTTGGAAAGCAGATCTGAAATTGGGCACTTGTTCTGTGCTCAGTAAGTGCAAAAAGCTTAGAGGTGTGGAAAAATACAAGAGTCCAAGCTCAAGTGCTCCTATCAGTCAATGAATTGTTGTGTCAGTAGTTTAATTGTGGGTTTAATTGCGGGTTCCTCGTTCATATTCCAAGTCATGTTGATCCAATAATGTTTGGATAAGGGCTTTGAAGAGGCAGGCGCTTTCTGTCCTGGTTACTTATTAACTAACTTCACTGAAACAGCAGAGGAAAGCATGAAGGTAAAGACAGTTGAAACCCATTGAACATCGACTTTTCAGTCTTGGTGATTAAATGTAATTTATAATATAACAGCAACGTTCCTTATAAACAACAGGCATGTGGGTACTGAATGAAAAAAAGGAACTAAGAGAGCAACCGACTGACACAGCCAGGAAATACAAAGTTAAGATAAAACACTTTGCTGTGTCAGTCATAGTGATAACAGCGACCAGTGCCAGCCTAAGCTGGAGTGTGCCAAACACACATTTCTATTACTGCTGTAGGACAGAAACTCACTGTCCTTTCACTTCCTTCGGTTATTAGAATAATAGGGGGACTAACCCAAGTTACAACAAACAGGCCTTTTTCCTGAACTTTCCTTTGCCTCGAGGAGGCAGTGAGGAAGAGAGAATTATGGTTTTGATTAACGTCTGTGTGTCATCTGATCAGAGAAGAATGCAGTTGTTCTAAAAGCTCATCTCGGCTGTCCCACAATCAGCGCCAGATCTGCTGCACACGCATTCCAACATGGCCGGCTTTTGTCTGCGTCTGAGCACATGTATACAAAAGAGAGACAGAGAGATACAGTCTATAGATGGAGATTTAAGAAAATAAGATAGGAGATGGAGAGAGGAGTAAAAAAAAGAAAAAAAAGGAGAGGGGAGAGAGACGGAGGGTGACTTAAAGTGAAAGTAAAAGAAACATGTAATCAGAGATGGACAAAGAAAAATCACCCACCGCAAAATGAGCTTTCAGTCTGTTGGTGTGCATGATGACAAGTGAAAGTAGAAGGGGGTAAAAGGGGAATACTTAGAGTCCAAGATCCCCGTGGGAGCCAGCCGGGGACATTTGCTCATTCTTCCTACAGTCTGTTTTTAAAAACACGTGTCAGGGAATCATAGGGAGAGACAGCTGCTTGAGCTCGGACTTACTTATAGCACACAGCATCAACAACTGCCATGTTTCGACCATATTCAAAGACATGCCAAGATAAACCCACTCACTCATGACAAACTTGGACAGGCCTTAAAAGAATGTGTCGATCATTAATAGAGAGCAGAGGAGTGGCGGGGAAAAGGCTTCAGAGTCAATACTCTTATTTTTGAAAATCTTTAATGGGGTTCTATTTCGGTAAACACTTTGAATCTCGGGGATGATGAGAGGAATATTCTGACAATTTGGGATATTCTTAGAGTTTAGAAGATAGACTCCACTTTGATGTCAGTAAATATGGAGCTACAGGCAAGAGACAGTAAACTAGCAAGGCTTTGACAACCACCATAGGAAAATCCTAACCAATCTAAGTCTTGTTTCATAAAACACATGGGGAGAATCTTTAAGGATGATCCTCCCTTTCAAACAGGTAAACATTACATATTAAGTAAATAATGGCTCACTAGAAGATGTAAAAAGAAGTAAAAACACACTACCTCGTGATCTTATACACTCCCAAATGAGCTCAGGTGGGATTGTACTGTATGTAAACGAAATCAAGATTAAGACTGCCTTAAACTTACTGTTCTCATACTTTCCAGAGAGAGCTTAACAAGTCTGGATGAGTAATTGGTTTTGTAGACAGTCACCACAGGTTGTCAATACTTCAGCGAGACCTGGAGGTGACAATTTACCTTTATGTTTACAGTCAACAGCAATACACTAGCCTAGCTTCAGGGGCTGCAATACAGGCTGTAGCTTGGAAACAATGTCAGCAGCTCAGTCTCCATGTAGGCTCCTCTCACTGGGTCTGATGATCCAGCTCTGTTAGGAGTGATACAATCACTCTGATTTAAAATAATAAATATCAAACACATGATAGCATTTAGTTTACTCTGCAAACAGTTCAGACTGGACTTTTAAAACTGCTCTATCAGAGGACCATGGGCTCAAAAGTATTATGGACCCCAGTTATAGTTTAAAGCTGGGGTTGGTAGTCAGATTTAGATACACTTTTTGTTATACTGGTTAAAATTATCTTTATGTCCCAATGGCAATCAATACATAATGTGTTCTTTAAAAAAAGAGTAAAAAAAGCTGCTATCTACAGCCGGAGTAAACCTGGGAAAACATCAACCTATCCCTGCCTCTGGGAGCCAAAATATGAAACCAATCAAATCCCGTCCTGCCGTTCTGCCCGCCTCCTGCGCGTACATTTCATGTTTGTTTGTGTTTTTAACTTTCACTATGATAATGTTTTGGTGTTTTCTTATGGCTGAGTGAGACATGAGTTGATGTAGTGCAAAACACAAACAATGTGCTGAAGACTGGTTTTGATTCAGTAACAATAATATGGTCGTTGATCACAAACATTTTCAGTAAAAAAATGCTTCACGTTCTAAAAGTTTCAACATAGCTTCTTAGAAACCTTTTTTTTTGCCCTGTCAGCTACATTTGCAGTATGGGAACATAAACATGTTGAAAATGTAAGTATTCATGTCAAGTCATCAACAGTGACTGCAGGAAAGACAGCTACTGGTTCTGCAAAATCCCTGTTTCATCAGAGTTTTTCTTTCCTCCATACTTCATCAAGGAAGAAGTACTTAGCCATATTTGCTGACTTCAACAAAAATGCATTCACACTGCTCATTATTATGCAATAAACGCTTACCATCCATGAATGGACAACACATTAGCATTACTTCTGAATGTAAAGCTCCTTTGGACTTAAAGGAGACCTTTGGCTGCTGAGACACAAATGCCCGTCACACTTCAGCTGTACAATCCAATTCCTGTTTGTATATGACACAGTACAGTTCAGTATGTCTGGGTAGTACAGTATTGTATCTGTGTTTATGTAGAAACAGTCAAAAGGATAACGGTGTGTGTGAGGGAGTGTGTGTGTGTGTGTGTGTGACTGCCTTTGAGAGTAAGATCATAAAAGTATGTATGTACGGAAACAAAACTGTCTGAGGTATCAGATTTCATGTGCTCCTCTTTCCAGACGAGGTCACCTCGACATGTGTCGGCCTTTTCATTCATACGGACATGCTCATCTTTTGTCTCAGAGATTAGATTAGAGTGTGCTTGTTTAGGATTGGGTTTTTAGAGTAGCTTGGTTTCTGTTGAATCAAATTAACTGGTCTTATGGGTGCTGTCACTAATACTTTCATTATTGATAATCTCCTGATTAAATAAATGCCTCATCTGATTAATCTATTAAATGTCGAAATATTTAAAAATGCAATAAACATGTTCTGTTAAAGTCTCAAATAGCTTGTTCAGTGCTTCCAAATATCCACTGTACACGGATATAAGGGCAGTAAATCCTAAAATAGAAAAGCTATAACCAAAGAATGTTTGGCACTTCATCTGAAAAATGTCTTAATGATGTTTAATTAATTTTCTGTTGGCTGGCTTTAATAAGAGGAATATGTCCTTTCATTGTTTTCTCCTCCTTCCCACTGTGTCTCATGAGCAGATTTACAGACTCTCTATGCAGCAGACACAGTGGTGGTGATGGTGGGAGGAGGTCTTGGGAAACTCTCTGCTATGTTTGCCATTTTACTCCACATCCTTTCCCTTGAGTACACAAAAACTCTACTGCGTGTATATGCACTTCCTCTTAAAGGGGGCTCAAATCAGGTAGAAAAAAAATACAGAAGCAGTGCTCAGCTGCACAGTTATCATCTGTCTGGGTTTTGTAGGATCATCAAAAGTCAAAGAGAAAAGCTGCAAACAACGCAAATCTGAAGAAACCCTGTAGGTCACAGTTACATTGGAGCACATGGATAAAAATATAAACCGCTTTATTTCCTCTGAGCACGAGGAAATGACTCAGACATAAAGTGATAAATGATACAGCACAGGACAAATAAAGATGTCACCCCAGCTACATATAGGAAGTGTTTTCTACTGTTGTTGTTAGTCTAATGTGAGCTGCAGGCTGAAATGATATAAGAGAGAAAAAAAGGGGAAGGATGTAAAAGAGGAGTATGCTGCAGAAATCTGCAGGTACAGAACAGGAAATGAACTTCAGAGTGCCACAAACCCTCATCATGCTATTGTCAAGCAGAGAAGGTCTCTATCAGATACACAACCTGTTTGGTTAGGCTACAACCTGAGGGGGTGTTAAGGGTTAAATACCGGTTTGACTGCTGGAGTTGACTTTGTGAAGGAGATACCAAAAAGAAAATACCAGAGAGAGAGACTGAGGGAAGTGTAAGTAGGTTAAACATATTTCCCTTTTCATATTTGAACTTCAGACTTCCTATGGATTTGTTTTTGCCTATGCATGATGATCTCTGAATCATTTCTCTGTTTTTATAGCAAAGAGTGTGGCTCCGTCAAACAGCAGTGGTTGCGATTATGTGAATGAGAAAACAGTAAATCTGTGGCTATTTATTCCAGACAGACCTCTGCTTATCCTCTGCTTCTCTCCGGACAGGATTCCAGGAGTATCAATGATGCTGATGCTCTCCAGGACGGGGTTAGGCATCTGGGCACACATGAACCTGCCAAGAAAAAAAAAAGGCATGAGAGACATACAAATATATGGAATGGATGAGGGAAAAAAAAAGTGAAGGAGAAAGAGAGAGAGGGTTAAGAGCATCAGACATGGGGGTAGAGAGTAAGGGCAGGAGTGATGCATAAAACAGTGGGGTGAGAGTGTTTACACATAAGCTTGGCATTAAACAGACATCATTCTAGAACTTTTAGAAGAAGCATTCATGCTCTCACGCACCAACATAAGTGGGATACTATAAACAGCGTGAACACAAAGCAGAAACTATAAGGTTCGGGGTGCTGCCACTACCCCATTTCAGATGTCTTTGTAATTAGAAGTTACTCGCCTTCCTATTAGTAATTGATTAAAAAAGGTTAATATTTACATAATTGTGCTTCATGATGTCACAGTAAGATTTTCCAAACAGGGTTTTTTGTTTGTGAAACACAAGGATAGTACTTCACTAGTTATGAGCTGTAGGTCTGTTTCATTCCCGGGGAAACATAATTCACTACACAATGCTCCCTCTAAAGCTTGGACACAGAGGTTTACACTTTTAGAGGAACGTTTCTTTTCAACTGAAAGTGAGCCAAGGCTCACACAAACACAGACAGATATACACAGAGTGAAAGGATGAGTGGTTTTACATAAACCCACGGTATCCCACTCAGGACAAAGAAGGGGATTGTTAAGGAACCCCACAGCTCCAAGTTCTGCTTCTCACTCTGCTGCTTTTCACTCAGTCTGAACCGATACTCACAACATGAGCTCAGAGGCACCGGGTCATAAGACTCGGAGAACTTTGCTTTTACATTCCTGCTGTAACCACACTGAGGGCACACACACACACACACACACACACACACACACACACACACACACACACACACACACACACACACACACACACACACACACACACACACACACACACACACACACACACACACACACACACACACACACACACACACACACACACACACCCCTAACAGAGATCCCATACCACACGTAGGGAGGAAAAAGGAAAAAATTCAAGGACAATGAACAAGTCAAAGGAATATGAGAGTGCGGCCTCTTGCACATGCTATGCATGCTATTACTTTACAATAATAGAAAAAGCAAATGATAACAAACATGCAGGTTTTTCCGTTCTCTCTCATGGCTGATGATGGCTGATATCCATTTGGAATTTTGGCGCAAGTTTTCCAGTCAACTATCTATCCCTACATTTTCCACAGAGCATGTAGGAAAAAATGCTGCAATGATCTCTGAATTCTTAGAAACAGAGGACCCTACCAGGCACGGGGGGCCCCAAGAGCCTAGAGCTATCTGAAATCCTTTGCTGTCTGACTACATCTTGAGACAGTGAAAACCCCATCCTCTTCTCTTTGTGGAGCTGCAGTCCTGGCATGAAGGTCTGGGTTAAACTTCAATATTCGACCTCTCATGTGACTGGAGCTCGGGCTCCAGCTCTTGAGAGAAGGTCTTCCTCTCTTGCTCCACCTCCTGACCTATTACCTTTTCTCCCATCGTAACCTCAACTTCCTGGAGAGAAGAGGAAACAGGGCGGCTGTTGCTTACACTGGGGATGTGAATGGGGGGGCGGGGGTCACAAATGTGTCACTTTTCCATGGTTGCTTCCTGTAAAATCTTGCTGTGTGTGTGTGTGTGTGTGTGTGTGTGTGTGTGTGTGTGTGTGTGTGTGTGTGTGTGTGTGTGTGTGTGTGTGTGTGTGTGTGTGAATGAGAGAAAATAAGAATAATTAACCTATCAGATATAAACATCTACACACCTGTAATACACTCACTATATGAGTTTGCTGGGTGCACAGTAAGGCTGTGCCCTATCTTTGTAAAGTGCAGAGTCAGTGTCCTGGAATAACAGGCCTTGAGCAGGACAGGACGGAGCAGGACAGTGTAGGCCGGGGTGGGCCAGTGCGGAACTTACACTTTGCTGACTCTGGTTTTACTGACTAATGGCTTACAGAGAGCACAGACTCACTAAGGCCCTCTGACTGCTCTGACATTCTAACTAGAAAAGCACCAGAGCTAAATGATATGTGGGTTCATCTGGAGCAGGAAGAAACGTGTGGAGTTACTTTAACAGATTGACTTAGAGTTCAGGCTTTAGTACAAATCAGTGTACATGCCTAGAGATGCAATCCGAAACCAGGCTGCTACGAAATACAAATTATGGAAAAGTTGCCAATTGGTGAGTAGGATACAGTAACCAGCACTTAAACAGAAGTGTAGGTGTGTGGATCCCATGACTGATTTGTGTTTACTCTCTTCATAAATAACTGATTACACGGAGAGTGAGTTTGTGAGGGTGGTAGTTAAAGGCTAATCTGCAGGTTGAATGACTATGGTTAAAGAGCAACACAACAAGACTATTGGCCCTTTTCCACTACACAGTTTCAGCTCTACTCGACTCGACTCTACTTGGTTTGGGTACCTTTTCCACCAGCCCGAGTACAGACTCACGGTTGGCAGGGGCGTCATATCACAGCTGCGCCAAACTGCGTTCACATCATTTTGAACGCGACACAAACACAACAATCACAAACAATGGAGAACATGGAGGCAATGGTGTACTTGCAGACATTGGCCACGGTTACATGATGTTTTTTAATTCAGAATTAATTATTCAGAATTAAATAATTCTGAATTAAAGTATTCTCCTTCGTGTTTACATGGAAATAGTAATTCCGAATTGAGGTTTACATGGAAAACACGTTTAATCGTCTTTATTCAATTCCGCTTAAGGTCTGGGGGTTGGGAAGGGTTCTGATTGGACAGGGGCGGGCATGACATATTTATGTTTACCGGAAGAAAACAGACTCCAGTTCCAGCTTCTTTTATTTTCGGTTACAACATGGAAGACCACACAATAAGTACAATCTTCGCTTTCATTTTGATTATAGTTTTTAATAAGCAGCTAGACACAAACATACTGCTTCACTTTCGTCAGCTGAGGAGGAGAAGAGAGATAGACGACCGGAGAAGGGAGGGGGAAGACCGGACTTTGGCAAATCAAAGCCGGTTAGTGCAACAGCTGCTCTACCTCAGCCTGAAATATGTGCCCGCCAGCGTGGAATACGTGCGTCATCGCGACAGGACAAGGGAACGAGCATGCGCAGAACAAAACAGAATTAATTTAAAGTGGAATGAACGTATACATGATCGAGGAATTATTCAATTCGGATTTAAAATCAGAATAAACCAGCCACTCACTTCGGATTTAAGTTTAATTCGGAATGATCATTTTCATTTGGAATTATGTGTTAACAAGGTAATTTTTAATCTTTTTAATGAGGATTTAATTTTAATTCTGAATTAAAGAGGAAGTAAAAGTCTCATGTAAACATAGACATTGTACAGTACTGATGTCGTTTTTTAAAAATGGTGGGTTTGATTCCTGTGTTGGGCGTCACGCTCATGTCTCTTCAGTGATGACATTGTCTGACCAATCAGTGGCCGGCAGTCCGTCGACGTCACCTTTTAGTATCGGCTCAGCTCGCTTGGAACCAGAGCAGAGCAGGTACGAAAAACTGGTATCTGACACGAGGTGCAGCGCCCGTGGAAACGCAACACAAACCGAGTAGAGTCGAGTCAAGTCGAGTAGAGTAGGGCTAAGACGGGCCGGTGGAAAAGGGCCCTATGTGTGTCCCTCTGACATTTCTGCTCCACCTATGAATCTGTCAATAAACAGACTAATACTGATCTCAAACTTGATCTCTCCTGCTGATTTTAATGAGTAGAAACATTTTCAGCCAACCAAAGGCCGGTCTAAATACCTTTAGCCTCTTGAGGGGATCGTTAAAATCTGGCCCAATCTGAGCCAAAAACGGTCAGCTTAAACAGTTTGTCTGGATCTGGTACTTGACAGAAGTTTCGTCAAACTCTAGACCTGCTCCAGGCTGTGTGCCAAAACAAATGATTAAATAGGTTTCTGGCCTCCCCGTAGAGAGTTGTTCAAACAGGTCATCCACCTGCTTTGTCATAAACACTTTTCTGTTAGGTGTAATTACACGAGCTGTCCCTAAGCTCCAGTATGCTTTTGAGAACAAGACGCATACCGAGTTAAACTGGGAACCACAAGTCCCATGATGCTGCAGGTTTGTGTAAAGTAGTTTGACAAATGGTGTTACATTCGACAATAGCTATTGTTTGTACACAATCTGTCTGTTGTCTCCTTGAGTGTGTAATAAAGTCCAAAAGGTGATTTGTGGTCTTTGAAGTCTGACCCCACACCTTTTCAAGTGTCATTTGAAATACACAAGTTCACTCTTCTGAGTTTGAATAATGCTGTTTGGCAGAAACTCGCACTCATGCACGATAACACAAACACTCAACATAATTGTAGGAAGGGATCTATGCAGATAATAGGAAACAGGCTTATCTGAGGAAATGTCAACTGGAGTGTGTACACCATACGGCCACACAACTCACCTGATAATCTGAATCTAATTACAGATTAAGTTCAGGACAAGTAACTTATCTTTGTAATATTTGATCCTTTTCCTTCAGGGTGACACCACACTGGTTCCTGGGCAGAGAGGGGATATACCCACATCCTCTACAGGAAGTTACACCATCAACAATTGGATGTTGGCCATCTGATGTCATCACAAATCCACACACACAATAGATTGGATTAAGATGTTTCAGCTTTTGCCAGGCGTCATCATGCATGCCTCTGACTCACAGCACCTTGCCTGTGCAGTATCACCTCACACCCTGACTTCCTTACAAAGACAGTCACTTTATATACTCAGAGAGAATAGGCCTGCCTGTCGACCAGATAAGAGCTCATTATTCCCATATCATCTCGTTCTAGTCCAAAAGCAAGCACCCCATCAGCAGCAAATACTTCTCTCTGGTCTCTTAGTTTGGTTTCACTCTCTCCTGCTTGTGTTTGCTTTCACTACTTTATTGGCTGTTTACCCCACCTGAACAAATGTTCCTAGTCCGACTCATCTGAGTTTTTTTCCACAAGAAGTGTAACTCCATATGATTCATACAACTTTATGAAGTCTCATGTTAGTTTCCCTGAGGATATCTGGATCCTTAGACATGTCAATCAGTTTCCAAAGAGCTGGATATCTTGACTTTGACCTGCTGACTCAGTGAAACCGCACTACTAGAAGACAGTAAAACCTTTAAACCTTTGTGATAAGACTTAACCGGCCCTGCAGACAGGCCGAGAGTAAAGCGGAATTGGCCTCGTCAGCTTCCACTGATGGAGTAACTTATATGACCAGTGGGTAGAGGACTTATGGCACCTACCTCTCAGGACAAGACAAGGTCAACTTATTGCCTAGCAACATCACATGCAACTATTTCTACTTTCATGGGACCTCCCTGTGACACCAGGAGGGGTCAGTCAGTGGTGACTCAGTCAGGTGCCTGGAGGCACAAGTGTGAAGCAATATGTCAACCGGCAGGATTTGATCTAAATTGGAAAAGGTGTTGGAAAGCACCTTGCTTTTACGGTACACAGAGAGCCACTTACACCTACCTGTTGACACTAAACACCCACATTCTCACGGGATGGTGAAAGGGGGAAACACATACACTACTGGTCAAAAGTTTGGAAACACCTTCTCATTCAAGGATTTGTATTTATTTTAATTATTTGAAACACTGTAGCGTAATACCAAAGACATCAAAACTATGAAAGAACATATATGGAATTATTTAACTTACAAAAAAGTGTTAAACAAAGCAGAATATGTTTTATATTTTAGATTCTGTAAAGTAGCCCCCTTTTTTCTTCATGACAGCTTTGCACACTCTTGGTATTCTCTTCTCAGTCTGCTTCATGAAGTGGTCTCCTGGAATGGTTTCTAATTAACATGAGCCTTGTCAAGAGTTCATTTGTAGAATGACTTGCCTTCTTAATGTGTTTGAGACCATCAGTTGTGTTGTTCAGAGGTAGGGTTAGTACACAATGGACAGCCCTATTCGACTACTGCTGTAATCCATATTATGGCAGAACCAGATTATTTCCTAGTTTTGATGTCTTCAATATTAATCTACAATGTGGAAAATAATGAAAATAAATTTAAAAACCATTGAATGAGAAGGTGTGTACACACACTTTGGCCACTGAGACAGCTGAGAGTATTGTGCAAGAGCATACTGCCGGTTTACCTTGAAAGAGTGAGGTACGTGCAGGGACATGTAGAGAGGGCATTTAAATCAGTGAGTAATGTGCAGTTATGACACGTTTCTTAACACTCAGCTGGATTCACTCATGATATTTCTTAGTTGACAAGCATGATATCAAGTTGGCATTCGTTCATTTCATTCATACATAATGAATAGCTGAGAGGCACTTCCGGCTCAGATCACAATCCTTAGTATTACATGTTTCAGATTGCTCAGTGTAAGCTGTATTAATGAGGTCTAAGGAGGACTTGGCACTGGGTTTACCTGTTGAGGAACGCGTTACCAAAGGCGTTGAGTTTGCGGAAGGGCTTCTTGGGGTCGACAACCAGGGCATTACCGGGTATCACCCCATCCTGTTCGCCATGCATCACCGCGATGAAAGAGTCCGTGGTCGGCTCTGGGCCAATCCGCATACCGGGGAAGTCCTGCTCCATGAGGTGCCGGATAAAGGTGGTCTTCCCGGTGGAGTACTGACCCACCAGGAGGACCATGGGCTTGTTGTCGAAGTCGGCATCTTCGAGGGCAGGGGAGTGGAAGTCGTGGAATCGATACGTGTCCTCCAAAGGGAACAGCTTGGTCCGATAGAGCCGCCGTAGCCCTTCCGATACGTTCTGAAACAGCTCGGGGTCCTTCTTCATGGTTTTTCTGAACATGGTAACTGGGTTAGTTTGTTTTTTGACACGGGTGTGCCAGTATCCCTTTCAATAATGATCTGGTTTAGTGGTGTGGGTCTCTCACACCGCTAAGAGAGTAGCTGCCTGCTGGAATGAAGCAACGGCTGGGCGAGGTTTTGGAAGTTTTATGTCCCCACCCTCCTCCTCACTAGCTAGCCACACACTGCGAGTCACTCATTCAGGGAGGACTCCCCTTCAGATGACGTTCACCAACGATGAATGGTAGAGATTCAACCCACCATAAATAGTTTGTAACTTAGATTTACACCGTTGACCTCTAATGATACACGATTGCAAGATTAAAAGGTTACAACGCCGACTCACTTAGCAACCGGCTGTCAGTTGGGGAACCCCACCAAAGAAGGCTGACACGCGGATACCGGAACTATTACACGGGACTTTCAAAATAAGAGTCATTCCAGTCAGCTTATGAGCGTATCATATTTCTTCACCCTGATTTCTCCCTATGTACTATAAATTGGACTTTTTCTTATTACTTTATTGCATGGAAAACAATTTTAACTTTCAAGATCACTGTACTTTCAAGTACATTGCATTTTTTTCCCATATTGTTAAAAACATTAAATGAAAAATGACATAACAATAAAAAAAAAATAAAAATAAAAACAACCCAAAAATAAATAAATAAATTAAAAATGAAATTAATAAAAGAGAATAATAATAATAAAAATAAAATAATAATAAATAATAATAAATAATAATAAATAATAATAATAATAATAATATAGTACAAGAAAAGGGACCAAACAATTAAAATAAAATAATAATAATAAAAAAAAAAAAAAAAAAAAAGGGGATGGTCTACTGCTTTTCTATCATTGATATAAGTTTATGAAATTGTGCTTTTTTATGTAATGTTTTTATGTATTATATCCATCACTGCAAAAAGGCCACAATTTTACACTCAACTCAACTCAACTTTATTTATATAGAACCTTTCATACATAAAAACATGCAGCCCAAAGGGCTTTACAGAATAACACAGAGACCGAAAACAACAGCAATGGTAAAAAAAAAAGTTATAAAAAGGCATGATTATAGATACAATACTTCAAAATAAAATAAAATCAATACAGTAAAATTAATAAAATAAGTAATAGTGGAAATAAAAGTTAAAAATAAGGTAGCTTTAACAAGATGAATACAATAAATAAATAGATAAATAAATAATTGAATAAGATAAATATATGTTAAAGCAATGATTCAAATAATGATGTTTCAAATAATAATAGAAATAATAATGCAGTCCAGGGCTAAAAATAAATTACTCCAAATTAAAAGCTAGATTAAAAAGGTAAGTCTTAAGTTTACTTTTAAAAACAGAGAGTTCCAAAGCTTAGGGGCATAAAAACAGAAAGCTCTCTGGCCGGCGCTTGTGTGAGACACACAAGGAACATTTAAACACAGTTACTTTCTTTTTTTTTCTCTATTTTATCTTATTTTTCTGTAATTTTCTTTGTACAGTACTTTTCTGACCTCTGCTTTTGAAATATATAAAGATACAGAGTTATGACATAAAAATAAACTCGTCATTAGTATTATTAGTTATTCTCAGTTTTGTCTGTAAACTGTAAACTATTACATCTATATATTGTTTTTATGTATACAGTTGTTTCAAGCATCAAAAAGGTTTCAAATCAACAAGGAGGGACTGCCCCGCTTTAAGGTCTGGCTTACAGAATTCTCCAGTACCTTATATATGGAGAGGATCAGATATGAGTTGTTGGGCAAAACAACCAGATTCGAACAGATATGGTCTGATTATTTGTTTTTCTGTTTTGTTTGTTTCGTCTTGTTTGTTTTGTTTTCAATATAGTATCAATATAGTATTACATTGATGGTGTAGCAATTTTCTCATATCTATTCAAACTCGTACATTATTTATGTCACTTCCTCAGTATTACTACGGTAAAAGGTTCATTTAGTAAATGGTGAGTAGCCTATGTAGTACTCAAATGTACACGCATACGAACGCACGCACGCACGTACGCACGCACACACACACACACACACACACACACACACACACACACACTAAGGCACAGCGATGCCCACTTTCATTTTCAGTTTTCACTTTCATATTAAACTACTTGTAAATGTTGATCATTTACTGTAAATGTTTCCTCACTTTTGGTTTCTGTTCTAATTTTCAGATATTTACTGTAAATGAGATAGCTTGCAAGTCATCTCTCTTCTCCCAGACAAAAACACTGAATACAATGAAACTTTACAGTTTACATATTGTATGTATGAACAGAGCAACTCAATGAAGAAACAGAAGACAACTTAAACAGGACTTTAGGGATCATTCTAATTTTATTACAAAGCCAAACTGCACAAGAATATGCGTAACAATAGCACAAGATGACAGGAAGTAGAAGTTGTTACTGCCCACAGCCTTTTCATAGAGATAAGTGTGAACTGTGAACATCAAGTGTGAGCTGTAAGTTACAGCAGCAGTGTCCCAGCAGCCTTTTGTTGACAAGAGGTGTCCCTCCACAGATAACAGCAGCTCCACTGGAAGCCAGAATTTTTCCATATGGAGATGCTGTTACAGCTGGTGAGACCCACAGAACGAGCACAGCTGACAACCCATGCAGATCATGAAAACTTGTTGGTAGTGGGATTCATTCCACCACTTTACAAGTTGAATAGTCCTCTGCTGATACCTACCATTCAGGCAGACATATATTTTGAGGATACTTCAATTAAATTAGAGACCACAATCACAGGTTTATTGATACATAATTCTCAAACCAACAATCGTTCAAAGATAAGAGTTACATAACTACATGTTAAGCACATTGAATGGAATGAAACCATTGAAACACACTTTCACACTTGAAATAATGCTGCCCTCTTTTGGTTGGCTCCATCAACTGCATGAAATAAAACCACTGTCCTTAAGAACTCCTAACGGTGCCGTCATGTGATAATACCAGCAGCATCTCACAAAAGGACAGTAAAATGTCATCCACTTATATCTCCTGATCTTTTTACGGCTTCTGAGAAACTGTTTACTATTATGATACCAATAAAATCAGGGTCATGCACTCAATGAAAGAACACTGGGGGTCAGAAAGGAGTGCCATCCAAGCAAATGAATTGTAGCCTTTGGTCTATTAAAATTAATCTTTTACATGGATGCATTGATATGGCTTTGAACATGCATCATTTCCTTGAGTACACCTCCTCTTCTTAGTTTCACAGAACATCTCTTAACTTATCTAACTTGAGCTTTGACCATTGACCCTCTCATTCTGTAAAAAAAACAAAGCCATAAAGCAATTGAAGTATAGATTGAAGAGACCTTCACCCCTATTGTCTCATTTGACTTTGACCACCGAGCAATAATTTTTGAAGCAGGTTGTTCAACTGTGAGCGTGATATACAGTGAATCTTAGCACACACACTACAATAGTGTGTTTATAATGAAACAAATTAATACAAAACCCAGAGGAGTTGGTCTCTCCTGTGAAAAATGTAGTTTAAGAAGTTGTGTTAAATTGCATACAATACTTGTTTGATACAAATAGAACGAGGCAGCTCGTAGTTATACTGACAAGGAATCAGGAGCTAGTGTATTTTTAGAGACATATACACATGTTACCTTTTTTGCTCCAGAAAATCACTTGAAAACGTCTATTATTTCTTACAGACGGGCATAACAGGTACTAGAGTTTTGAGGAGGGTGGTCCATTCTGTGACTGAAACGAAATGTGGAAAAATGGCTCTAGCCCCATTAACAAGTGTTCATATTCATTCCTTAGTAAAGACAATCATCCAAAAACTCAGTCAAGCTCAATTAAGTCACTTTGCTCTTATTTCACGGTTTTATTTGTTTTGGATATCTATTTTCTGCTGTTCAGTTCACTTTAACCAGCCAGTGGGTTTACTCAGAGTATAAACTGTTTCTGACATTAGACTGATGGAGGAAAACGAATGCACCTGGTAAAGAAGTTGTTTGCAAAGTGTGTAGTTAGCATTTGAATAAACAGAATAAAGAATATCTTAAATTTCAATAGGCCGATTCTGAATACAGTAGGTAACAGAAAAATAAAATGTTGTGTAGTAAATTGTTTTATAAAACAGTTTGGTTACTATATACTTTCACTTAATTAACCACATTGAAATTTAACAAATTCATACTCACCAGATAAATACAGCAAATTTCGCCAATATCAGTCATTCATTCTGTAGAAAAACATTAAAAAGATCAAATAAAAGTGTAAGGAAAGCAAGCCAGAGAGAAGTAACAGAGAGACAGTTAGAGAGGTTCTAACAGGAAACAAGTCAAAGAGGAGTAAGTGCGCTGAGACAAAAGTCTGTCCCTGAGTAATGGTGGACTTGCGAGTGAGGGCTACTTAAGACTGCGTGTGGGGGGGGACAAAAAATTAATCATTACACTTACTGTAAATATGTAACAGACCCAACTTGTCAATAAAAGTCAGCAAATTGCATTCTGTTTGAACACAGGGACACACGAGGATGGCATAAAGTCATCATGCAGAATGGAGAGCAGCCAATAAAAGACTCCATCAATCCTCAAGGTATTTCAGATCTGCCTTCTCACACTTTGATCAATGTATTCAGTGTGATTGCATCCTGCTTCTGCTATAATATTTTCAAAGACTATGAGATAGAGATATATTATGTAAAGGGGGCACATTAATTCATTTGATAACTTTATTAAAGAAACAGTTAATAACAACTAATGTTGCCAAGAAGCACAACGTTGAAGAATACTTACCTGTGCTCTTCAATCTCTGGAGAAAAACAATAAACTTTTACATTTTAACAGATGTGATAAGGATATGTATATAAAATAAAATAAAAATCAGTGTTTAACAGTGTTAGCACATTAAAAATTCTAGCTACATTTGTTGTAATTGTTGTTTAACAGCAAATACATACAAACTGCTCATGTAGTCACATTCTAGCATCAGTATCTGGACTGTGAAGAGAGAGGGTGATATACAGAAATCAAAACAAAATCCTGAGACTATTGTCATCGTCAAACATTTTTTTCTCTCCTCTTTGTAATCTAACTTTTCATTTGTGTAGTCTTATACAATCTTCTGTTAACTCAAGTCTGAAGTCTGACTGTTTTCTCACAATTCTGACTTTAATCTCAGAATTCTGACTTTAAGGTTCAAGGTTACTTTATTCGTACCCGTAGGTAGATTCTGTTTGCGAGAGTGAGTCAGCCTCCTTTTAACATCAAAATTACAAACAGCACAAGACAATACATGACAAACAAAAGTGACAAAGTGCTTAGTGCTTAAGAGGTAACCCTGAATAAAAACAGGAAATGAGCAATCAATAAGGGCAAAATAAATAAAAAAACAAGATAGACATAAAATCAAACGTTGGTCAATAAAAAAAAAGATAGAAACAAAGTAAAATAAATCTTAGAAATCTGAGTTTAATCCCAGAAATCTGACTTTAATCTCAGAATGCTGACTTTAATCTCAGAATTCTGACTTTAATGTTAGAATTCTGACTTTATTCTCAGAATGCTGACTTTAATCTTAGAATTCTGACTTTAATCTTAGAATGCTGACTTTAATCTTAGAATTCTGACTTTAATCTTAGAATTCTGACATGAATCTCCGAATGCTGACTTTAATCTTAGAATTCTGACTTGAATCTCCGAATGCTGACTTTAATCTTAGAATTCTGACTTTAATCTTAAAATTCTGACGTTTTTTCTCAGAATAATAATTTATAACAAAAAAAAATAACTTTTTTTTTTTGTCTTACAGTGCCCCTTATCCTCTTCCGTAAATAATTGTATACTTTATTTTTTTTCATATTACTCTAAATGACACCGTTATAGCTGCCTCTTCTTTAGCGACAGATTCACTTATTACAACACTTTTATAATATTCAACATGATACATATTAATATAACATACACTACACAAATACCGAATACGCATATCTTCTTTCCCTCAGGATTTCTGAATCCATGTGAGCTATAAAGTCTATGATGTGAAAATCATGGGACGAAAAATCGCTATCCTGACCGTGGTCTCTTTTGACCCATGTGGGTTTCCGTACTGCTGAGGCGGTGTTGACTGATGTGTGAGTAGCTAACTAACGCTGTCTTCATGATTCCAAAGCTGATATTACTTCTTTTAGGAATAAAATAAGACGTATGTGTCTGTATATATTTCATACAAACAAATATTCAGAGCTAGAATGATTGACAGTTTTTGCGAGTGGCCGGTCGTTTTTAATCGAGCTGGGAAACGATGCTTCCCAGCTAGTTTTGGAAGCTAATTTTAACGCTAGCCACATTATTGCTCAGCAGAAACGTTGAAATTGTATTTTGTAGCTTCAACTAGCGGCTGGAGATATAACTTATTCTGCCAAGCTGCCTGCCAAGAATACTTTCAATTTTATTTTCATTTTCATTAAAACTACAGATTGTGATGTAGATCCTTCACACAGTTTAGAGCTAAATTAACATTTGGCTGACTGTATGTATCGTTTGTTGTTACATCAATTACAGTTTTCTACTATTACTACTAGTGGACCAGGAGTGAACTGGGCCCAGCATTGCAGCTTACCTCATGTTACCTCCTGTTAACAGTGCTGTAAAAAGCATGTCAAAAGTTGAATCACTTGTTGGTGTACCATGTGTTTCAGGTCAAAATGGCAGAGCTAACAACACTAGAGAGTCTTCTGGAGATGGGCTTCGAGAGAAACAGAGCGTAAGTCACAACAAATCCAAAAGTTACCTTATTAAAATAGTCCGCGATTTGAGAGTGCTTCTAGTGAAATGAAAGTAAAACTAATGTGTGTCAACTTGTAACCACTTCCTCTCTCTCTCTCATGTTTTAGTGAGAAGGCGGTGGCCAAAACGGGGAACCAGGGGATAGAACAAGCCATGGACTGGTGAGAACTGTCTAGATGAGCATGGACCACTGTCATCTCGTCATCAACGAGCAGTTTAGCAGCCCTCAAGTTTCCACTTTTATTTACTTTCTTCAGGTTAATGGAACACGAGAACGACCCAGACATCGATGAGCCCTATGTGCCACCTGTGGGGAACATCCTGGGAGAAACAGCAGACAGCCAATCCACCTCAGAACAGCCAACACTAGCAGACACAGCTGAAGGTTAGCAGATGTTGTGAGCTTTGGGGCAGGAAGGAAGTTGCTGTATAAGGTGTGAATACAGGAAATACCCAGAAAAGTCAGCTACTGATGTGCAATTTGATGGATTACAACATGGGACAGTAGAGAATGTGTGTAGTCAAATGTTTTGCCAGAATGGTAATTATACTGTAGTTATCTCTGGAAGCGTATTGAAATATTGTGAGAGGTGTTTTTCTATGTGTCAATACGATGTTTTTCTATCCTTTCAGTATTTCAGCCTTTTATGTCAGCATGAAACTTTTGCTTTTATTTGTGGTGCAGAACGAAGACGACATAAATCATATTTCATCCTCTGCCTTTTTTTGTCCTTCAAATCAGGGACCGTAGGCGGAGACAGCGAAAATGAGGATAGTGATAAGCAGCCAATGACGGAGGACGAGAAAAGAGAGCAGGTCAAAAGGTCTGAGTGCACTCACCCAAAAAAAACCTCTTGTTGTTAATGTACAACCTACAGCATTTTCTTCTCCCAACAATGTTACTTTACTTATGAATCACTGAAAACATAATCTGTTTATTACCCTGTTTCTTTGTAGCCAAACATAATCTGGAAAAAAAAATATTTTCAGTCCATTCCTTCTTCTTTCTTGTGGAGAGCTAATTAAACTTCATTGTGTAAGAAAAGTAAAATAGAATGCAAACACCTGATTTTTCTTGTAGGTTTGCTGTAAGCCTGTGTTTGTGTCTGTTTTTCAGGCTAGAGGAGCTGATGCGGATAAAGCAGGCAGAGAGGAGAGAGCGAGAGCGGGCAGATGAGTTGGAGAGGGAGAAGACACGGCGGAGACAGGGCCAAGAGCTCCAGCAAGTTCGCCAAAAGATGCAGGATGATGAAATGAAAACACTTGCTGAGCAACGAAGGAGAGAGAAGATGGAGGACAAAATGGCAAGGTTAGATCTTCACCGAAACTCTTTAATTCTGATTAATGTAAAAAAATAAAAATAAATTGGAATTAGAGGTATTCATTAACTTTCATCTGCCATGTATTCAAAGGAGACAAAACAGGAATACTCAATGTGGTACCCATATTCCTCGATGATTATTTCTAACGTCCACACTTTCTCTGTTCGTTGCCTCTTTTGGAGGTAGGAGTGAATGTTATATAGCTTGTCATAGGGACATGTCCCAGATTGAGGGATGTTAAGGTTTCACTTGTAATAAAACCCTTTTTTTTTAGATGGTAGTTGTTACTTCCTTTCACAATGTCTAAATAGATGGACAAGACCAGGAAAAATAGCATTATCATCTGTGATTTCCCCACATCCCTTCATGCAGCACAGCTAAGTGCCACTTTGTTTAGACTACTGTCTCGGTCTAGGTTGGGGAATGGTGTGAGATGACTGTTTCTTCTAAACATGTCCTCTGTCATTTCAATGTCCTGCGTCTTTTTCAAGCGGCAACCTCCGGTCTCAAACTATGAAGCTCATGTGGAAGTGTTATAAACTGCAATTCATTGAGAATCCGCTTGAGGCTGGCTGCAGAAACACCGGAAACCACATAGACATGAATGGGAAAAAGACGATCTATGCAGCATTAATAAACATGTTTACAGCCTGGTTCAAAAAACGGCTTGGCTCTACATAGCTAATCTCTCTATCGGCACAAACTCTACGGGGGTGAATTTTTTTCTAACGCGACGGTTCAGAAGCTATTAAGATTCCGAGTTTTTGCCCAAATAAGGACATGACTGACTTGACTCCTGGTTGGGAACACAAAGCTGTTGGCTAGGAGACTCAAACTCCGCCCCTTTACTTCACACTCTGCCTGGTTGAGTTCCGCATTTCCAATATCACGGATACTACATCTGTATTTTATACAGTCTGTTTTTTTTCCTATTTTTGACTCACTCAGTCTTTACCTTATGACTCTGTATTAATGATCCAGAGTAGTGTGTGGGATAACAGCAGCATTGGATAGTATAAAATGTGAATGAGAAATAGCCGATTTAGATATGATGAAAACAATATAAGATGGTACTTGGTCAAATGCCTCACTTTGCATCCATGAAAATATGGTGAAGTATATCATGCAGTCACGTCACATTCCTGATCACATTAGACTGTCTTTGAACTGCAGTCTGCTTTTTGTTTGATTCTCACTGTGTTGATGTTTTTCTGTCTTTTAGGCAAAGAGTGAAAGATAAGATTGCACGAGACAGAGCGGAGAGAGCACAAAAGGTAACCCAACCTTTCTCCTCTTCACTTCATGTTTCTTTCTATCAACACTTCTTTCTGAACAAACAAAAACTTACATTATTTTTTTTCAATCTGTTAAGTTTGGAGGCGGTGGAGCGACAAGCACAGCGGCACCACCACAGCCTGCCGAGCCCAGCCCTTCATCCCCCACCAGTCACGGCCCTCCACCCACTAAGAAGGAGTATGATGAGTCTAGGATACAGGTACAAGTTTTAATTACATACGCCTACATGCTGCTCTTCAAAACCATTGAAACACTACCACACACTGGCAGAGGAATGTTTTTGTTTTGTCACAAACATGTAAAAAAATAGCATGAGTGGACTGTACTGGTAAAGCATTTTGTAAACATATTGGCTTCATTTCTTTTTGCTCTGAAGGTTCGTATGCTGGACGGCTCCACCATCACAACAGTCTTCAAGGCTCAGGAGCCTCTGGCAGCTGTGCGTGTCTACATTCAGATGAACGGCAACACACCCGAGGGTCAAGACTTCACGCTGCTGTCTCCCTACCCCCGTTACGTCTTCACTGAAATGGACATGGAGAAGCCTCTTAAAGAACTGGGTGAGCTATAATGTTGTATCTTCTATGTGAAGATAAAACTCTCTGCTCAGCCTGTATGTATCTGACCTTCTTTCATGTTTTTCATCCTCTTTTGTAGGTTTGGTGCCTTCAGCTGTGCTGGTTGTTACCAAAAAGTGAGAACAGGATGACCTGCTCTTTGAGCCTACCTCACCCCCTCCCCTCCTACAACACCAACACAAGAGACACCAGACACAGACTTATCCTGGAACAGTTCCACCACTTTTAAGTTTCACTCAATAAGCAAGCTAACTGAATTGATTGAGAGGAATCTAGCTTGTGGCTGTGTTCAGATTGTGTTTAACTAGAACAAAGGTTTCTGGAAATGAGGACGTATAATGATTTGGTGGATAGATTGGTTTGTGTGCAGTGAGATGGTGAGTGACTATTATCTTAAAACAAAGATTTCTGGCTTCAGACAGTTACTACTACATGGTTTCAACACCACATTTATGAGAACAATACGGAACTGAAGAATTCAATTTTATCCTGATCTTTAAATAGCAAAGTACAAGATGTACTGAAATCGTTCTGCTCTTCCTGATTTTGTGACATTCTTTGCCATTTTTATAAGTTGAAATATATTGACAGTTTTGTCTGCATTATCACGATGAATCTACTTAAAATAAACCTGACTCTGAGAATCATGACTGTGGGCTGCATTTTCTATTCATGCGTGAAATTAGGTCAGGAATAACTTCATGTATTGAATTTTATTCCACTGCTTTTGATGCACTGTATTACTGAAACTACTTAGAATCACAAATAGACTTAACTCTCAGGGCGTAGGTTGAAGTGTGAGCAAACAGACACGACACACAGAGTCCCTTTGTGACACACTATAAAACACCTTTATATACATTAGAAAAACAACAAATAACCTACTCTGGAATGGTACAAAATGTCAATCATACATTAGCTGTCAAACTTGATAAAACTGGATGCCTTTTAGATGTGAAGCAAAGAGGTTGCAAACAAATACAAAAATATTTCCAATTGAAATGAAGACACGCACGGATGTGGGCCTCCCCGTGTCCTTTCATCGTCTTTCAACTTGCCTATCAGAAGCAACACTAAAAATGACACCATGTGTTAAAAGAGCTCCACTCCAGTTGTCCCTTGTTTAAACAAATCCAGGACATTGAGGTTACTCAGGACGGACGGTGCAGAAAGGATGCTGGGATGGTACTTTTTTTTTCTCATTTTAGCTGGTGGGGCCTGCAGGACTGGAAAGTTCAGTTTGATGTTCAGCTGAAAAGTCTTCCTGGGTCCAACTGCTTCCTGTGACCTTTTTGGTGTCAAAATCACTGTCAACTGTTTTAGCTCGGAGGGTAGTAGCCCTGGTTGTAGTTCCAGGTGTTCTGGTAGCCGTAGCTGCCATATTGTGGTTGCTGGAAAATAAAATAAAACCATCATCTCAAATAACAATGATAATCAAAACAACGATCTTGTTGATTTAAATTTTGCCAACTCTCTTAACACCGACCTGGTACCAGCTGCTGTAGCCTCCATAGCCGGCCTGTGAGCTTGCATCGCCACCCACCACAGGGGGAGGAGGCGTGGTGATGGGGACGTGGGGCATGGTGGGTGGGACTTGTTCAGACACAGCTGTAGAAGAATCATCTTCACTTTTGCTCAGCTTTTCTGAGTCCTCGTCCCTTGAAATCAAATAAATACCAATTATCATTCCAGTAATGAAAACAAAGAGTGCCGATACCGATTATTAGTAGTCAAGGAGGCAGATAACCGATATTTGGAGCCGATATTCATTTGCAGTAAAAGGGGAAATATTGGCGTCGAAATTTTGAATAATACAAACTCCAACACTTAACTCTGTTTAAATGCCTTTAAGCATATGTTTATTAAACAGCTTTTCAGATTTGCAACATGTTAAAGTTTTTTTTTATCTTAGACAATAGACATTCTAACACAAAGTGCAGGGAGCTCCCAGTCTCAGCAGCA
Source organism: Notolabrus celidotus (assembly GCF_009762535.1). Classification (NCBI taxonomy): domain Eukaryota; kingdom Metazoa; phylum Chordata; class Actinopteri; order Labriformes; family Labridae; genus Notolabrus; species Notolabrus celidotus. The sequence continues at coordinate 21,540,257 of NC_048279.1, forward strand.
TGTCTTATAAAGTGAAATGAAAACTTAAACAAATAAATAACTCCCTAAAGATTTCTACAGCAAATTAAGTTTTCCAATATGTCAATATAACTGAAATGTTAATCTGTCACTTATCTATGTTTTATTTCAGTGTTTTTGAAGTGGGGTTGTATGAGTTTTAAATCACTAGTAGTTGTAGGGGCCACAACGGATGCTGCTCAGCTCGTCCCCAGTGATGAGAAACTGCAGGGAGAAATGGAACGTAAGCTAGGCTACGGTTTCTGCAGGCTGGGTCATTTCTGCCACGTGATTTAGCACTCACTTCGGTTTTGGTGTATGCTCTACTTGGTGCGGCTGCATCAGAGCCAAAATAACCCAGGTTTAAATTGATTTGTTATCTGCCGTCGGATTTTTTAAAAAGGCCGATGCCGACATGTGTCCACATGCCGAATATCGGCGCAGATAATCGACCTGGCCGATAATCAGTCTATCCCTACTTTAGAGTTTCTCTTATGTTTCTTTTCAGCATATATCCAAATCCAAGGAACACCTCAAACTAACCCTATTTATTTTTTCTTTATGTTGCAACAAAACAGGCTTCAGGTGCTATTTGCCTGAAACAGTTCTCCCAGTTTGGCGAGTTTAAAAGGGACATTTGAGCAAATGTTTAAATCATATTAAAATATTTGGATTTTACATCACTTAACATCATTTAAAAAATTAATTATTTTGTTCTTGGTCTAAGTTATAAATAAAATGTCTGAGTAAGTGTACATATTTTCTTTAATGATGCTTTATCTATTCACACTAAACAAAGGGCTCAAAACAAATGTTTGACGTAATTTCAGTCAGTTTATCCTCTCACCCGTTCTCTGCTCCTCTCTTTGTTCCGCCTAACTCCCTCAGAAGTTTCTGGTGCCCTTCATACACAGTCAGCACGCTGCAGAGGACAGAGTCATAAAAACAACAACAATCAGATGATGAATGGTTTGTATGGCACCATCAGGGTTCACACGATCAATCTGAGAGCTACTGACGTCTGGATGGAGTTGCTGTAGTCCTCAGCAAACTGCAGGCCTCTTTGTGAGAGGAGGATTTTAGTGTGTGGGGCCAAGGGAGCTGCCAGGGCTCGGGTCACACACTCCTGGACCGCCTCAGCTGAGGCCCAGGGGTCCCCCGACACTTCCAGCTCCAACAGGTTCAGGTGCAGTTTATCATTGTCCTGAGGTAAGGAGAGGTACATATACGTATGAGTTAGATTTGAATAACAGTGTGCAACATATCATATATTAAGCAAATGTGACACTGTGCTGATCAAGAGGTAGAAACAAATCTATAAAATTCAAATGAATATGTGATGTGTGTGTGTGGTGTACTGATCTCACCGGACTGATCACCAGCGCCTCCTGTAGAATCATGCGGGCTCTGCTGGGGTTCCTTCCCACCTTTAGAAGCAGACGAGCCAGCTTGATTGAGAAGAACGCATGTAACGTGGGCTTTTCTTTGGACTCTGCCACTGCTTCCTGCAGCAAGGCCTCTGATTGGTCCAGCTGACCGGCTCGTCTCTCCAAAGCCGCCCTTCGAAGGCGGACCACTGCCAAACCGGGCAGGGTTTTCTCCAGAGCCACCAGCACTCGCCGAGCCTCTGTCAGGTCACCTGATGGAGAAGATGAGGGATTTTATGTCAAATAGTCCTGAATTCAATTAGGCAAAGTAGTAATTGTAAGACATTTGAGATGTCACTGAAAGGGTAAAGTTATAAAGCTGCAGTCACTGCTTTCATGTTGACATACCGTGCCTCTCCTCAAAGGTGGCCCAATGCATGTGGATGTTGGGTTTGTTTGTCAGGTGGATCTCACAGGCTCGTTTGTAAACAGCCCGCGCCTCGTCCACACTCTTAGCCTCCAGATACTGAGAATACTGAACCACAATGACAAGACATATGCATGCAGAACATTATTATGTACCTAAATGTAAATATGCTCTTTTTTCTTTGCTTTCTTTTATATGGCTCACACACACTTTCTCTTCTTACCCTGATCCAGAACTCCTCATACAGAGCACAGGCGATCAGGCAGCGCTCAAAGAGGATACGAACCCTGTAGTCATCACAGGCAACCCCAGAATCCTCAGATGGCTCCTGTGGCGGCGGGGCTGCGACCTCTGACCCCTCTGTAGCTGCCTCGTTCAGATCTGGAAGGAGAAAACAATGACAGAGTGTGGTCAGATCAGATGTTTATAGGATCCCTGAGATTGTATGATTGACAGCATCTTTATTATATGGTCACCTGGGGTTGGCTCTTTTGTGTCCTTGTTCAGCTGAGCAACCTCCCAGTCCAGGTAGGTGTGCCAGGACCTTATCTGGAGGCGGTCTAGTGGCTTGACATGGAAGTAGGGGCGTTTTATCTGTAGGCCAAAGATTATAGAAGGACTGAACTGATGAAGTCATTTAAACAGAATAATAAATGGGGTACGTAATTCTCAGAATCATAATAAATGTCCTGCAAAGGTTATACTGTACACAATTTAACTAGGAAGAACATTCAGCATTCATATATTCTTTTTTACTTTAGTAATCATGCAGAAATATTCAAGACTTTGGGATTCCCTTTCAGAGTTCTAATTATTCAGGCTAAATTCTTGAAAATGTAAAGCCTGAATTGATGGTATAAATTGCATTTTTGTCTTAACCAAATGTATCAAATCTTACTTTCCAAAAAGGAAGATGAAAAAAGAGAGCTAAAGAAACAACAAACTGAAAGGGGGGGGAGTAGAGAGTAAGAAGAACTCACTGCATCTTCGTAGTGCCATCTTTTGCGGACTTCTCCTTCGTTGTCCTGGTACACTCTGTCCCTCCCAACCAGCGCTTGCTCTCTAATCTTCTGCATCAACTCTTCCTATACACAAAAACACTCATCAATATTTATGTGTTTTCAATCTAATAAAGACACATTTACAACTTTACAACTGAGTGTGAGCCAGCTGGATGTCGCTTACAGTGTCTGTGCCCTCTGGTGTGGCTGGCTCCTCCTCTCCCGGCGGTCTCTCTGCCTCTTCTTCCTGAGCTTGTTCTGCACGCTCTGCCTTCTGACTCTGACGGCAAGATGCCCTCAGCTCCTCATACTCCTCCTGGGAAAGCACGTCTTTGGGCTCATGGTTGTTCAGGTGTTCCTTGAACCTACCAGGGAGCAAAAGAAAAAGAAGAAGGGAAATGCGAGATACAATTTATTCAAGGGGGATTTCAGAGTATGAGGATAACACTCAAAGGACCAAAGCTGATTTCAGGTTTCCTGCAAAAGCTGAAATGATGTAGAATGCCAGCATGTGTGCTCTTACTTGTCATAGTGGGTATTGTAGAGCTGGGTAGGGACTTTAAGGACTCTGTCAAGCACAGATGCTGCGTTCTTCATGTTCCCTTGCTCCTTCTCCCACTCAATGTAAAGATCCCAAAGCCTGTCTGAGTGGAAGTCCAGACCTGCTGCTGTCACTGCATCCTCAAACACTCTGATGGTTGAGATTGGAAGATATTTAAACATTCTTACATTTCTAAATGATCTTGTGGTTTAAAACACTCCAAACAAAGTCCAAGTAAAAAACTAAAAGGAAAAATATGATTGTTTATCTACCTGCGAATCCGTACAGGTGACTCAGACAGGTTCATATCTAGTGTTCCCAGCAGCAGATTGACATAATGGATCCACAGATCTACACTCAGAGGGATAACCTGGAGGCCCTGAATACACACCTGACACAACACACCAAAACCATGAATATTACATCCTAAAAATTGCATAAACCTTGTCTTATTACACTTGAGATCATTTTTAATAGTGTGAGAAATAAGTATAATACAATTTGATTAGACTATTTCTTCGGTTTTACCTCCTCTGCTTTGTCGTTGTTACTGGCTCGCCGCTCCAGATCAGCATATTTCTTCCAGTAGCCGTAACAGAGTGGATAGCGAAGAAGGAAGGCCTCTAATGCTCTGCGTGATGCTGTGATATGACTCTAAGAGGATGAGAGAGAATAGAGTATGATTTTCTCAACGGCCCACAGCAAGCCACCCCACCAAACATGGCCTCATGGGGATGCTAGGGGTAAACATTTCATAGTTTGAAATGGTAATGCATCATAAGTAAAAGGCAACTGTATGTCCCCTATTTTTTCTCCTTTGCCTTTCTGGTAAAATCAAACCAACACATACCTCTTGCTCGCAGTACTGTAGAAGGTCAGTCCAGGTTGTGAAGTCTTGAGGATTGTCGTGGGCAGCCTTCCACAGGCGCTCAAAGTCTGCAGGCAGTTCTCCCTCCTCATCTTCTGCAGTATGGGGCATGGAGAAGGGAGCAGGGTCAGGGCCTACCAGGGCCTCAGGTGCACTGCCGTTTTCTTCTGATGTCTCTTCCATCTCAGTTGGTGGCAGCACAAGAACCTCTGACTCTTCCATGGCTTAAAGGAAAGACATAGATTTGAGTACTCGAGTGACTTATATAACGGTGAGGACAGAAAGTGCTAAATCAAAGAACACACTCTTATCCTTGAGCACACTTTATGAAGGGTAAAAGCAGCTATTGTAAGGCTGCTTGGAAAAATGCAATTAACCTCCAAAGGATATGTGATGACTTATTGTTGTCAAAGTTTTTACTTCCACAGATTCCTGAACAGTTGCATGGGAATGAGCCTACAGATGCTCCAGGAGCAACAACAACCACAACAACAACACTGTCCATGTGTAGGGACAACATATGTTACCCCCCAAAATACTGCTACCCCCCTTGTATTCCAGATACAAAACCATCCGACACAACAAACAGAACAGGTTGTTCAATCAATGCTTTCATAGTTACAGCTGGCATAAACGACCCCGGTCAACAAACCACATTAAAAGGTGTTTCATTCATTACAAGCTCCGAGCAATGAACATCCATTCAGTGATCCAAGTACCTTCAAGTACTTGTGGAAACGATGAACAATGAGCTAGTTTGGGAGGAACGCTTTTACAATCATTCACTTTATTGTTGAACGTGAGAAGACAAGTTGTGCTGAACTTCTTTAGGACATCATTCAGCTGTTTCGTGGTGCATGGAAGCCGCGTTAGCCTAGCCTAGCCTATCATGCTTGCAGTCACAACAGTTCGGGTTTTATCATTTATTCAGGATTCTTGGAAATGAAACAAACGCAAAGTTATTTCTCTGTAACGGAAAATGGTTCTAACAAATTCATTCACGTTGACTGAACTACCTGAGGACTCTGTGAGCTCCCCGTTGCCGCTCATCTCCTCACAGCCCTCCGCCGCCATAATGGAAGACGTTTCACTGACGTCATCGACGCGCGACGAGACGCTGGTGGTGTGGTGTACATATTCCTATGACATATCCTCATCGGTCCCTATTTTATACAGTCTATGGTCCCTATGATCGGTCCTCATTAAAAATATATATCTAAGCTAAAACTAACATTTAATGTTGGGAAGGGCAATTTGGGTATTTGTGCTGCCATGCTGATTTTTTTCAGTATTTAAAAAATTAATAATTCTGACGTAAAATACGACTTTGCGCAACCTTGGAATATTTATTTTCTCCTCACTCCCATGCAACGCACCTGTATGGATCTATGGATCAGCTCCTTTCCCATTAGTGATAATATAATCCAGGGGCGTCAAACTCATTTCAGTTCAGGGGCCACATACAGCCCAAGTTGAACCAGTAAAACCTTAACATAATATCCTATAAATAACAACAACTGTAAATGTTCCCCTTTGTTTTAGTGCAAAAAAGTACAAGTACATTCTGAAAAAGTTCACATTTAATGAACAATCTTTCTACATAAACAGCTGTTGTAATTTTGGCCATGATGAGTCTCATAGTGGACCGAATATTTGACTCTTGAAGCCCTGAAACCAGCTGCGAACACACCAAACACACAGGTTACCCATTCACCTGACACACAGTGTAATGTTTACTGCAAAAGAACTGATAGATTATTATAATGAAGAAGATAAAGTTGATTATTTTGGACCTCTCTGCTCCAGCATGAACAGCTTGCTTGCTGGACAGTGTTGTGTGCAGGGGTGTAGTGCTAGTGTTAGTAGTTAGTCTTGTTGGAACCTGCAGCTGTACTGAAAACAAATTCCACCAGCTTGCTGTGTGATCATTAAAAGAATCAATCAATCAATCTTTTAATGCTCTAAAAAGAATCTCAACCAGATTATGCAAACAGCAAGTGATCTATTTTCTCACTTTGACAAAAAAAAGTCCCAGAGCCCAGTTCAGCTGCGCTCCATCAGCACTATGATTTTATGCGACCCCCAGAGGACAAATTTGAAAAAGTAGATACTTTTATTGAAAAATTGCAGCTAATGTCTTCTCTGAAATTTTTTCATTTTGCAAAGTCGTTCCGCGGGCCGGTTTGGAACCTCTGGAGGACCGGTTTTGGCCCGCAGGCCGCATGTTTGACACCCCTGATATAAGCTCTTAATTGTTTTTTTTAATCTAAATAGTTTCAATCAAATTGATAAAAATTCACTTAACACCCTATCACAGTCCTACTTCTGCCGAACCTAGTCACACATAATGCTCTGCATTTCAATTTGTATCCATGTTGTATTGTAATGAACTATATCAACAAATTTAATGCAAAGCTTAAAGAATAATTCAGAGAGCTAATCCTTACTTGCTGTGGGAGCAGCTATGAATGAATAAATATTGCTCAAATGGAGAGAAAGAAGAGCGAGAGAATGCAAAACTTATCAGTCAGAATGAAGAGTCTTTGTTTTCTGTGAAAATGTGTTGTTTGAATTGACTAAGTCTTAGCCACAAGTTTACCATTGCTACCAACATTGATTTTTTATGTCAATTTCAAAAAAGTTTCACCACTAATTTCTTCTCATCGGTTTCAACAGAACAAGTTATGAATAGAGTTCTTGAGGCAGTAACTGTTTCAATTTAATTCTTAAGTCAATCAAGGATGACAAATATTAAAAATGTCAAAATAAACTGGTGTCACAAAAGTTCCTGTGATGAGTTCTCTCAACTCTAGTGATTCAAAACCAGGGACTTCTTTTTTAATTTGGTCAACTTTATTTTCACTTGGTCTCATCGTTTTGAGTAGATCTGACAACTTTGATTGACAGCCAAAGTTTGTTCCTTCACTTCCGTTTCTTCAATTTAAGCCATCATTAACAAAACTGAAGCAACACGTACATTAATGATCATAAAAACAATCAAGGAGACAAACTTGTAGAAAAACAAAACCCCTAAAAGGTCAGAGGAGTTGACTAGTCAGGACATAATGCAGTCTCCAGAAAATCATTTAAACATTTATGATTGATCAGTGGGCAGTAAGCATTTATTTATCCCTGAAGAAAGTAATGTTTAATTGTGAAACACTTTTTAAGGGTTACATTAAAACTTTTCAGTAAGATCCAAATGAAAAACTGGGAATCCTGCTCTGTCCCGACATCTAGTAACACATGAAAATCTAAACAACCTATCTATCTTTCTTAAGTGCATTAAAAATAATCTAGTAAACAATGTTGGGAAAAGAACTCAATAAAACAAAGAAAGCACATCATCAGGATGATCCACAAACATCAGTGGTTTGTCCTCTGAAGTGATTCCCATTGCCAAGTTAGCTCCAAGGAACAGCTGAAAATCCTCTCTCTCTGCAGCAGTTTAACACCCTGATCATTCCACTGTGAAGCAGTGATGACGAATCATTTCCATGCACACAAATTCATCACAAATTTAAAGAAAGGCTACACAAGAATGAACAGGAAAGGAATGGTAAGACAGATGATGACTCATTTCCGTTTTGTGGCTTCAGGAAGATTCAAGTAGTTGTTTTGTAGAGCCACGCAGCTGATTGTTGCAATCCCTCCACAAATATGAAATGTAGCATGAGTAAAAGAGGGTTGCGCCCTAAATGATTGAAGTGCTTGGCTTAAGAGACAAATGGAATGACTTTTTGAGAAAAGCATCGAGTCAGAAACAGATACAGGGAACCACCAGCAGGTGGAGCGTGTGCTTTGAATGTGAGCCTTCATTTTACACTGCAACAAGCCTCCCACAGTGAGCCTTCCTCTGCAGCAGACAACCAAGTGATTAAAAATAAACAAAGAAAAACAGAAACAAGTGCCCCAATGTTTTCTTTCTAAAACCCAAAGATTCAATACTATCACATGACTTGACTTGCTTTGTTTTCATCTAAAATATGACAAAAATAATTAATCACTAGCAGGAACCTTTTCTGTCGGGTATTACAGTGTGACTGAACACAAAGAGACATAACATTATATGGCTCAGCTCTACTAACAGATCTACATGGTTTATGTGTATGTGTGAATGGATTGATCATTGACCAGTGTATATGTAAGTGTGTTCGTGTTCTTTATTTTCCATGATCACTAATCTGTTTTCTTGCTTTTAGTTAGTTGTCAGTATCAGCGCCTTGCGTCTGTTCTCTCTTGATCGGTCCAGTTCAGTCATTTTCTCCTCCTCATCATCTTCTGTCTCCGTTGTTACTGAAGTGTCACGGTCCAGTCTTCCCCTGCGTTCATACCTGGCTTACGAAGCGTCAACGCGGACATTGAAGCGTCAAACTCAAACTCTACCTGGCTCTCCTGTCCACCTGCAAAACAGAAAGAGAGACAGCGTAACAGATGGTGAACCTCTGCGTACAAGTTGTACCAAGATTTTCTCTGATGTTGAGCTTGTATGGTAACTTGTGTGTTCAAGTAAAGAAAACTGAGTTGTTTTGCCCTCCTTTTATCAACATAAAGATGGAATCAATCAGAAGTTTGTTTTGAACAGATAATTACAAACAAATGAAGTGTAAGAATAGATGACAGTTAGCTCATTGTAATCCTGGGGGTGCAGTTTGAGCGAGGGCCAGAGAACAACCACCTCCAGGAAACATTTGAAAAGTTTTACAGCTGAGCTCCAAGGTTGAACAAAAACATCTGGTATTATAATTTGAACAAGTTTGTTTATTGGCAGCAGTTGCGCACATGAACAGCGACAAATAAATGCCTCAGTTATTAGAGAAGTTACAAGCCACTTAGGAACCAGCTTTTAAAAGGCATCTTTAAAACTGTGTGGCACATACATTCAACCTCTGGGCCGCTGTATTGATCATGAACTCTTAAGATGGTAAATAAAAAAAAACTGCTGAAGTGTCTCTTGTGAAATCGCCGGAGGCCATTTCAGCAGAGTATTCAGACTATAACTTTTCTGGATCAGTCTGTTAAAATGAAAAAGCTGTTTAATGCACTCACCAGCAGTCCTCAGGATAACCTTGCTGGGCTTACTGGCTCCCAGAATGACAACTCGTTCAATCCAGGAGCGGGTGGACCACTGTGCATCAGGAGCCAGGTTACTGTGGGCCAGACAGAGACATGAATTAAAACTTATGAGTGGGTTTATAGCACTTCAAAACAATATCTTAACTCTGTTCTAAGCAATGCTGTATGATGGTAAATTGACTTGTACTTACATAGCGCTTTTCTAGTCTTTCTGACCACTCAAAGCTCTTTTACACTACTCGTCACATTAACCCTTTCACTCACTGAGGCTGCTACAGTAAGGGACCATCAGTGTTAGCTAATCTCATTTGTCCACATTCACACACCTCTGAACAACAGAGGGAGCAATTCGGGGTTCAGTGTCTTATTCAAGGACACTTCGGCATGTGACTGCTGGAGCTGGGATCGAACCGCCCAACCTTCTGATTGATAGACGACCGACTCTACCCACTGAGCCACAGCCGCCCATTCTGAATCTTTATTACCAGGACCCTTTATTTCTACATTACTTGTGTTGTTTCAACAGAATTAACTTCTTCATCTGCCATAAGGTGCATTTCGACCAAGAGTTCTAAGGTCTTTCAGCCCCCAGAACTACGTTCCCCGGAACTAAAAGGTTCCCCAGAACTAAAAGGTTCCTGTGCCCCCATTGTCGTCTGTGTTTCGACCGCGGGCTGAAGTCCCGGGTAGATTGTGCAAATCAGGCCGGTGACGTATGGAGAAAAAAAATTATATTAAATAATATTTTGAAACCTTAATAAAAAACTAAACTAGTATGCATTCCCAGGAACTCCCTCTGTGTTTCAACAACTGTGTAAACGCCACAAACACTGTTACGTTCAACCGAAAGTCCCAGGACCTTTGAAAAGTACTGCCCCCCAAACAGGGGCTTCTCAGGGGGGAGATTATCTACCCCTGAACTAAATTTAGACCCTGGTTCCTCCCGTCGAAACGCACATAGTTCAGGGGTAAAGTCCCTAGTTCCAGGGTAAAGTTCCTGCGGTGGAAAAACACCTTTACTGTGGTTTATTTTTGATTACATTTCTGTGACACATGAAGATCCACTATATACAAAGAACTACTTGGAGGCAGATATTTACTATAAAGGGCAGGCTTTCAACATGTATAAAAAAACCAGACAGTACTCATCACTCACACAGAAGACAGGATGTTGTTGGCAAAAGAAAGTCTTCTGTGGATGAATTGCCTCTTCTCATAGTTGAAGGTGTGGCCATCATCAATGTAGAGCTCACCCACTGCATTTCTCTGCCAAACAAAAAGGTCAAATCACTTAGGATATGCAGTAAAGACAAACAACACAACAGCATAACGGTGGATGACATTTGTGTCAGGTAGCTGTCTTCAGATTTTTTTTTTAACACTTGAGTTACCTGCAGGTTAAGAGCCACATGTAAGGTGTAGGGATCATGCTCCATGCAGGTGGAGGACCTGCGAACGCGGAGCTTCCTGGGAATAATGGAGCCGCCACGCTGGAACACTGGGATCTTAAAAGAATTCAGAAAGCATTGTATTAAATCCAGAAGGAGAGAGAAAGACAAATACAAACTTGTAAAGGTGGATTGAGCATGCGTCTTACAGAGCTCATGGTGACAGGAATGTAGAGGTTCTGGGCCCCGTTGTGCTTCTGGAAAGTGTGGACGTCAAACCAAACCTGAGGAACACACAAAAGGTTCAGAGGTCACTTAAGTCTCCACCATGTCTGATATGCATCACTTTTATGAGTGAACCAACACCAGAAGGAACCCGTCTGTATGTGTTCAAGTCAATGTGCTCCGTCCTCTTACCTCATCTTTACCAGGCAGGTATGCAGTCACTCCCCTGGCTCCCTCCTCAGTAACTGGATGTACCAACAAGTCTCTCCCTGTAGCAGAATTGTGCAACTTCAGTGCTTCAGATCATTTTTTCATTCATGTCTGCCATACTGTAGTTTCAAGTTTTTTATTCTAAATTGCCTTCTCAGCTGTTCCCACACTTAACACATTACATCATGATGTCACAACAGTTAACAGATGTGGACAACCGAGCTGCGTCTACTTTAATGTAAATAAGTTTCAACTTTGACCACCAAACAATTATGCTCACCTATCAAGAACTCATCATCCAAAGCAAAAGTAGCCAAATCCTGAGGATACTCCACCCACAGGGGTCTGCAACAAATACGTACATGTGTATTACAACATATAAAACATATATTGAACAAAGAATGTGCACCTCTTTTCTGTAGTATACAGCCGTAATAATAATAATAATAATAATAATAATAATAATAATAATAATAATAATAATAATAATAATACTTTATTTATATAGCACTTTTCAATACAGGTAACAAAGTGCGTCACAGTGGGCAATAAAAACAAGAAGAAGTGCAAAGCAAAATGGAGCGATAAAAAACAAAATGAAATAAAAACTAAGAAGCATGCAAGCTTATAAAACAGACCCTTAAAAACAGAGTTAAAATTAAATAAAATTACACAATAAAAGCTCTTCTGTAAAAATATGTCTTGAGTAACGACATAAAACACAGGACTGATTCTGCAAGTCTGATCTCCTCTGGCAGGTTGTTCCAGAGTGTAGGAGCCCTGACTGAAAACACTCTGTCCCCTTTGGTTTTCAGTCAGGTCCTTGGAACAGCTAGCAGAGCACTGTCAGAGGATCTCAGACTGCGTCCAGGTTTGTAGGGGGATAAAAGCTCAGAGATATATAGAGGGGCAAGTCCATGTAGTGCTTTAAAAGTCAGTAAAATAATCTTAAAATCAATCCTAAAATCAACATATATGACATATTAATGTTTTTGATCACCATTGAGTCAAGCACAAATTCATGGGGCTACCATATTTTTTTCAAATGACTAAAACTCAGTAATGACTTTTGGTTTGGAAATGTGAAATAAGGATGCCTAAACTGATTTCATGTTAGTGTGTAGCATAATGTTGAAACAATATGGCACAGAAAAACTCAGTGCACTTCTCACCTCATAACAGGCTCTCCAGTGTGGTGTGTGTTGTAGAACTGCTGGTACCAGTAGGGCAGAAGGGTGTAGCGCTGGCGCACAGCCTCACGGATCAGTGCGGTGTTTTCAGGGCCAAACAGCCAGGGTTCACGGCGAGGTGTGTCCAGGTGAGCATGAGCTCTGAAGAATGGCTGGTAAGCCCCCGTCTGGTACCAACGCACCAACAGCTCAGTGCTTGGTGTCTTGAAGAAACCACCAACGTCAGCTATGAGACAGGTGAGGCAAGGGTGAGAGTCAGGTCTGGATGGCCGGATTAAAACATCATATCATGGAAAGTAAAGGAAGCTGAACACAACATCGCCTCTGTTTTTAGCACTTGAGGCTGAAGTGGAGGGGAAATAATGCATGATTGTAATGATAGGGTTAATAATACCAATCAATCAGACTTTATTTATAAAGTGCTTTTCATACAATGGTATTGTAACACAAAGTGCTGTACATAAAAACAACCTAAAATAGAATAAATCAAGAAAAAGATCCCACCCCCTGCCCGACCCCAAACCCACCCCACAATCCTAAGGTTAAGAACACAATAAATGCAACAATAGTAATAAAAACAATACAAATAAAATAAATAAAAAAGAAGTTGCTGAACAAACTGAGGAAATGCTTTCATGATATCTTAATGAGGAAACACTGGAGGTAAAATAAGATGTTAAAACTCAACACAGGAAATTAAAATCACCAAAATAAGATTAATTTCTAAGATAAAGCACTACAACATTAAACCATTAAAAGAAAATAAGATGCTATACTTAAAATAAATCAATACATAAATAAATAAAGTAGAATAAAAGTGACTAAAATTTGTACTAGATAATAAATAAATAAATAAAACTGTTAAGAATAAAACTCAGTTTAAAGTGAGACTAAAAAGGTAGGTCTTGAGTTTGCTTTTAAAAATATGTATGCTCTGTGCAGCCCTCAGATTTTATATGCACCATTAAAGGTGATGTAGGATATATAAAGGGCAGAAATGCCTTAAAAAGGGCGATCTGTTATCCTATTGCAGTTCAAATATAAAGAGAGCAGACTCCAAACCTCAAAAATATAATTACTTTTTTTTGCTGATAAGACAAGTTGCAGAGCGTCTGTAGTAGCTTCTGCCTTTACTCACAGCATCATGAACTTAACTTTCCGTGGTCTTAAGAGTAATGTAATATCATTTAATATAAGCACTTTCAGCAGATGGTTATTTGAGGCTGAACAAAGAGACAAACTCTCCAGTGGTCAGCAGACTGAAGCCCATTAACACTCACCACCACAGAAAGAGATTCCAACCAGGCCAAGGCTCAGACACATGGGGATGGAGATCTTCAGATGGTCCCATTCAGCAGCGTTATCTCCTGTCCATACAGCACCTGAAACACACACACACTTTAATTACACTGGACTCAAAATTGCACTCTCCTTTTGCTGTGGCATGCCCTGAAGCTGGGGTTAGATGGAAACAACAAAGTAAATTGATGCTGTAAGTACAATAAAAACTAAATCTGTAATTGGCTTACCATATCGCTGTGACCCAGCAAAGAAGGCTCTGGTCAGCACAAATGGTCGCTCCACTCCTCCTGACCTCTGGATGAGACCCTCAGCTGTGGCCATTTGCTGCAGGTTGTACACAGGATAATGATTGAAGCAATGGGAGTATCTTTACACTTCTCATCCAATTGTGTACATACTGTATTTATATTATCTATTTAAAAAGGTGAGCATGACAGTGGGATCATATAGACATTCAGTTTTATTTTTACCACTGATATCGTACACTAAATGTGTTAATTGGTATATCTTTTTTACCTATCTAAAGCCTTTAAAGTTTAATAAAAACATACCAGCATAGTGGCTTGGTACAAACACACTGTAGAGGTCCATGGACAGCCCAACTACAGTCATTCATAACTACTTAACCAAAATGTATAAATAAAGAGGATAATGTTGAAACAGGAAAGTTAGCTTCTTCACAAAAAGGCTTCAGACATATTGTGCGCACTCACCACATAGAAACCATAAATGTTGTGCACGTCTCGGTGCTCCCAGGCACCGTGCACTGCATCCTTGTGCATGGTAACCTCTGGCCCGTTGAAGACAGAGGGCTCATTCATGTCATTCCAAGTATAAAGGTTCTCCATAGAGCCCTGGATGGTGAACAGATATTTAGAAGATGAGTCCCAAGACCAGACCAACCACACTGAATTCATTCATTCATAACAGATCTCATTAACCCAGAGGCAATCCCTCTGATTTTTGGTCCTTTGGTGCTTTATTAAAGGCTCAAATACTCCCTCGGCCTATTGTTGTCTGTACTTTCACATTGGTCTCAAGACCTACTGAGATTAACCAAATAAGTTAGCTTATGCATGAAAAACATTCTATTTTGGGGGGCCAAATAATGTCCCCATGAAACAGAGTTACTTCAAATGGTTATAGCGAAAGCAAGCATGCATAAAACGACTGAATGTTGCAGAAAAGGATCTAGTGACATTTCCCATTCAATTCAACCAATGTTCTTTTTTTTGGCAAACTGGCCAAAATAAAGAAAGAATAAAACAAAAACACTGACTATTTGTATTCCTGTTACTGAGAAGCGACCTTCAGACTCACCTCATACTGATCGTATGCAAACTGACTCGCCCACCAGTCTCTCATGTCTGCACGGGTGAAGTCTGGATAGCCAGCACTACCTAAAAGACATCATCAATGAGAAAGAGGAAGAATGAGATATGAATCTTAATAAAAGGACCACAAAGAAGAACAGTTTTAAAACTGTCCACAAAGTATGTTTTATTGTTTTATTTATTTAACTGATGAGATTTTAGTCTCTTACCAGGCCAGCACCAGCCCTCGTAATCTCCACCATCTTTGTTCTTGATGTAGAAACTACGAGAGCGGATTTCATTGTGGATCTTGTAGTTGCTGTCTACTTTAATATGTGGGTCCACGATGGCCACCATCTATAAAATGAAAGAACAAAAAGTGTGAATACAGTAAAAATAAAAAAGATAGCTGTTTGAAGGTTTGGTAATCCACAGAGTCAACAGGTAGAGGGGGAAGGAAAGCAGGAAAATAAATAGTAGAGGAAAATTCCATGACATGTTGCATCTTTCATTGTCTGCTGGTACAGTGATGTTGGATTATTTGTAATCCATACCTTGCGTTTCTTATCCAAGAGACCCTGCAGCATCTCCTTTGGAGTTGCAAACTTGTGTGGATCCCAAGTAAAGTAGCGCTTGCCATCTGTGTGCTCGATGTCAAGCCAGATAAAATCGTAGGGGATGTCATGCTCGTCAAAGCCTGCGTCCACTGTCTGCACATCTTCCTGGTCGTTGTAGTTCCAGCGGCACTGGTGGTAGGCCAGAGCAGACAGGGGAGGGAAAGCCTGAGTGCCTGTGGGACAACATAAGCGGAATGAATGAGACTTGGTCGATTAAGACAAATGCTGATCCTAAACGTACAACTTTGATATTCATGATCATGTCATGAAGTAAAACAGGTTCCAACATTATCTTTACTTTAGCTTTGGTGGTGGAAATGTTAAGGACTTGAAAACTGAACCTGTCTTTTGATAATCTGGTTCTTTTATAAAAAATTAAGACAGGATAGATTTTCTAAAAACAAGAGGAGACTCTAGGTTCTGGGAAAGAAAGTACAACATGTTCAGGAGAATAGTCCACCACTCATCTTCCTACCTGTGAGGGAGGCATACTGGGAGAAGATATCTTTGGGTGTCGGTCCGAGCATGATAAAGACATCAATGATGCCACTTTCAGAAATCCAACGCACATCTGTCTGCGGTGTCTCACTGGAGCCCTGCACATAATCTAACATTTTCCCAAACACAGTCTGAAAAGAGGAAACAGTGTGGGAGTTAGTGAAGCTTCTTTGAGCATAAGAAAGTCCCAGGAAAAAAAAAAAGGAGAAGAAAAAGGACATACCTTTCCAGCTGTGTTGGAGCTGATATCAACCCAGGTTTCAGCAGCATTGAGCCAGAAGATGCCTGTAGTCCGCTGCACATTGTGGGCCAACATGACTGGGACAGCACCGTAGAGGGCCATGGGGTTATACAGCTCATACTGGAACACATCCAGGTTGTAGAGTCGATAAGGATCTCCGTTACTGAAAGAGAGAAGCTCGACTTTATCCAACCCCATGTGTTTCATTAAAAAGGGCAAGAAAACTCCATCTTTTCATATGACGTATTTTTGACACTCACTCTGTTGTTTTGAGTCTGAGGGTGTCTGCGTGTTCGGGGATGCCATAGACATGCTCCACACCTGGCCATGAAAAATCTAAACTGATGGCAGATGGACCTGTGAGGTGATAAAAAAACAATAATTAGAGGAGAAATGGAAAGAGCAGATGATACTTTAAATCCCCAAACATGAGAACATGATGAAGAAGCAACAACAAGAATACCTACCGTTAGGTTTGCTGTCAGAGTGTGATTTAAACGTTTCCTCCCACATTCCGTCTTCGTCTTTCTCCTCTGCTTCTGCTGTCTGACATACAAACCAAGAGAACAGAAGTATAAATTAAGTCCACTGAGACAGGCCGAGTGCAGAAGTAGTGTTTTGAAATATAGAGAGGAAGAGTGAAGCAGAAAAGAGTATTCTGTCGTGTAGTACCTCGGCCTGGTTCGCCGGGTCAGCCTCCTCTTTCTTCTCTCCCTCTGGGTCAGCCTGACTGCTCCGTGGCACAAAGAACGGAGGTAGAGGTGAGGAAAGGAACAAGAGGAGAAGAAAGATGTGAACCTTTTACAAAGTCATCCCATCTTTGATGAGTGACAAAATATGGGGATAAGTATAGTTACACTATGATAGAAACAAAAAGGACACACAAATGGGGAGGTTGGTGAATGCCCCTGACTCTACAATGACTACTAACAAATGCTCTATGTGGTCCTCAATTACTTAGGTCTAATGACAAAGGGGACTAAGCAGCTCCCAACCTTGTGGCTATTTGAAGCAAGGCATCATGGGATAAGACCTCTAGAGGCTGCGGTAATGTAACATCTACAAGGTCCCAAGCAGAACCAACTGGCACTCAGTGGATTCCCCGAGAACACGGTGTAATAAAGGCCAGGGTTTTACACCAAAGGCCTATTCAACGTGAGCGACTTCAATTTGAAAGTCATGAGTGACACTCAGCTTTGGGGAGGATCAGCTGCAGCACACATGCATGGGGCAATGGCCACAAATAGCTGTGATGCCAAATTCACATTGCAGCGGAAAAACAAGGCTATGTTTTTTTCTACACAAGGTTCTTGGGGTGATTTAAGGCCGACTATAAAGCAAACATTACTGAGAAAACACTGAACAAGTTCTCCGCCCATAACGCATTGCACCACCATACCAGTAATGTTGGGACTGATACGAGTGCAGGACAACCACAGATATTATCTTTCAAATCCACTTGTTCTTATTCCATGTTAAAAGTGTGAAGCTACTCCACCACTTCTGCAGACTAGTGTATTTGTGCCATTGAGTTCTAATATATCGGCAACCCATTAGCCCTGAGTGGGATATAATTGAAAGGGACCCATTTATTAGAAGTATTTTTATATTAATGTTCCCAATTCATCCTTTGCACTTTTTCTAATTTTCCTGATGTGATGTCGTCCTTTTACTCTGAAAACCTATTTTAATGCCCTTTTAATGCCTTTATTTACTTCTCCATTTTTATTTATTTATTTATTTTTATCTATTTACCCTGAAAAACCTCTCAACAATGATTTACTGGTCCATTGTCACACCGCTCCATACTGTTCAATTGACGTGTATTCCCTTTAACCTCTTGCGTTGCATTTTGTTTTGCATTGATCCAATTTTCTCCTCCCTGTCTATCAATTTGTTTACTCTGCTATTGAACTACGCTTTGTTTGTCAAAGCACTTTGTAAACATTTGTTTTTAAATGTGCTATATAAATAAATTTATTATTATTGTCCAAATCTTCTTCCTATTCAAGCGACAACTCTTTCAGACTTTTTTTCTGTAACACTACAAAAGACCTAGAGCAGATTTTGATGTGCAAAGGGGTAAAGTCTGTTTTTAACACCAGTGTCTAATAGGGTTGCAAAATTCCAGGAATTTTCGATGTTGGAAACTTTCCATGGGAATTAACGGCATTTATGGGAATAAACAGGAATAAACCAGGAATTTACTAAATTGAAGGTTGGCTCTTAATAGGGAACTGAAATATAGTTGGGGAAAATATATTTCAGCACAATCCTGACTAAAACAACCAGATTTCATGCAAGAACAGTTGAATATCTATGCTATTCCTCAATCACATGCACATAGCACACTGCTTACTGCAGGGCTATTGAGACCACACACCCTACATGCACTGTGCATTCCTCCATCACATTCACAGATGATTCATATTTTGGACAGATGTCTGTTAATAACAAAACAAATATTTATGCTTGGATATGATACCTCTCCATTAAATTACCCTCAATTCCCAGTTAATTCCCATTATATATATATATATATATATATATATATATATATATATATATTACCCTGTGGAGGTGGTGGCTGACAGGAGGATGATAGCAAAGCTATCTTCTCTGATGGACAACACGTCACACCCCCTCCAGGAGACCATAACAACACTAGGTAGCTCGTTCAGTGACAGACTTCTTCATCTGCGGTGTCTCACAGAGAGATACCGCTGGTCTATTCTTCCTGCAGTGGTCAGACTATATAACCAATATATATATATATGTTGTAAGATATGCTTATTTTTTACCTCTTTAATTTTAATTTTAATTGCTAATAACTTTTTAATAATTATTACTTTATAGGCTCTTGTTTGCTTTATATTTTTTGCACTGTCTACTTTGTTACTGTGACACTTGAATTTCCCCGTTGTGGGACGAGTAAAGGATCCTCTTATCTTACTATCTTATCTTAAATTCTTAAGGAAAGTTTATAATTTGGAATATTTCCAAAATTCCCAAGCCTAACTTCCCATGGAAATTTACTGGAAATTTTCCACCCCTTTGCAACCCTAGTGTCTAAAAATGCCAGGTAACTTGTCTCTATTGAAACCTGCATACCACTAAAAGTTTTTATCCCAAAATAACTGGGGTTACTCATCACAACACATCAGTTCTGAGACTCTCAGTGTTTTATCGTACAAAGTTTTAATCAAATCTGTGTGCGGATATTCCATCCAGCTAAAGGTCATAGTATGTTTCTTATTAGACAGTTCTACTTGGCGATGATTCTTAATTTCACCTCCATCTTGAATTATAGCTGTCATTAGTTGGCATTACCACAAATGTCAGCATAGAGCTGTTAAAACAAACCATGGAGACAGCCACTGACAGAAGCTGTTTTTCCGCAGTAATGAGAGTACGGCATTATACTTCAGAAGAAGCTGCAGAAAGTGTCCTGATGTGATTTTGTACCTATAAAACTAAAATGCAAACTAAAGCATAACCACAAAGAGAGATATTGCTGTTCAGTTTGGGGACTGCTCTAAAAAGCACTAGCAGTAGAAGTGACACAAACTGTTTGGTGGGACACAGACTACAATGTGTGTTAAAAATAGAAAAGCTCTAGAACAGGCTCCACAAGTAGCATTGTTTCCCCCTCTATAGCAGTTAGACATCATCTCTGTCTACAGACACATTCAGTCATGCAGGTGTAGTGTTAGCTCTGACGGGCGGACAGTCTATGTAGGCGCTTGATTAAGTTAACAGAACACCGATCCAACCAGAGAGCAGAGCAGAGTTAAATCACCGGGCAGACAGGTGAACCCACATCATTCAGGTTTTAGTTTTTCTGTTTGTTTTTGATCAGGATGATTTTTCTTTGTTTCATGAAATAAGAGAAAAGAAATCAAAATACTGAACAAGAGGCTCTTTCTTATTTTTTTCAATGATCCTTCAACACAATGAGGATGATAACAGGGTTCAGACTGACCCCTTCAATCTGGATTTAATTAAAACACCAACATGCACACACTCAGCCACGCTTCTCTCTCACACTCACATTTATTGAAGGATAAATACTGTACTCGGTGTGATGGGAGTCCCAACATTTTTGTCACTACTGCCAGCATTTGCACAAGGGACAGAATACACACTTACAAATCTTAAGGGTCTTTACCTAGAGAATACCCTCTTGACATTATCCCACACGCTAGCCACTGTGCTAGTTACTTTATAGGAGAAACTAGGATGATAGGGAGAAGAGGACAGAACAACGAGTCAGAGACAGTACTCAAAAAACAAACCATTTCATGGGAACAAAAACAGAAATCATCCACTGAGTGAGGATGTGGATTAAAAAAGGAGGGCTGGCATTTTTTTTAAAAACATGTGTGCATGCGTGGTTTCTCACGTGTCCTTGCGCATCCTCAGGTGCTCAAAGGCCAGCAGGCCGCGGGAGTTCAGCGACATCAGGACTTCTCGGCCTTCCATGATGTCGAGCCTGAAGGGTCGGGCGCTGACGATGACCCTCTGAGACTCAGCTCCGAGGGACAGGACAACCCCGTTCTCATCCTGAGACAGGAGGGACAGGCTGAGGCAGAGAGAAGAGAAGGGAGGAGGAGGTTTTGGTTTAGAAAGGGTTAAGACATCATTTAACTCTTATATCCACTCACTTTGTGCTTATAGCACTTTTCTTTCTTAATGAATTCTAAAGGCCAAATTCCACCAGATCCGTGTCCGGTCTGTCTCCGATCCGTCACGGCACCAGATCTGATAGGTTTCTATTCTAGTCAATGTGTTAACCCCCACTGGATCCACTCCGTTGCGTTCCGGCTGCGTCTCTGATCTGGCAGGTCGGAGCGCAACTGATCAGATACACAAGACTTCTACTTTTGCTGGATGCCGGAGCACGATGCATCAAATCAGCACAGAGCAGATGGAGCGGGACAGGCAGTCAGGCACAAAAACAAAATTAAAACCTGGTTAATTTCCAGAGTATCGTTAGATCGTTTTGAACTTAACTATGACAAAAAAAATTAATTTTGAGCGGAGGCAGGCCTGGAGTCATCAAGTCAGAGGTATTCAGAGGCTGATGAAGAAAACATGGATGAGGAGAGGAGGAGGAGAATCCTTGATTCAGTGTTTACCACAGGAAAACCTCGGTCATATGACTCCAGCTGTCCGGCAGTCCTGCCCTGTGCTGCGTTCCGAAAACGCAACCGGTGGGTGTTGACGGACGAGAGCACGGAGCCGGACCGCAGCGGATCAGAGACGGACCGGACATGGATCTGATGGAAGTCCCCTGTAAACATGTCACACTAGACTTCAAGTTTGAAGTTATGAAGAGATTCTGATAAAGAGACTATGTGTCAGAAAAGGCTTGCTTTCACCAAAAATGTATATTCAGAGTTTCACTTCTAACTTTCTGGGCTCGGTGTTTCCCTGTTTTGACTTACATGTGTCACTGTATGAGAAAAATGTTGAGTTCAGACTTCTCACAGCAACTATTTTGGTGTGTTGTTTAAGCACATTTTCTCTGCTCTTCCTTCTGTGTTATTATTCTGGCAGGAACACATATAGAAAAAGTGAAGTCGCCTTTTCAGACTGCTCTACTGTATCAAAGTATCACACCAAACCAGTACAGCACACAGTCACTGACACCCTGATGAAACTTACGGCTCCGTAGGTGGCTCCCTGATGAGCACGTCTGGGACCTCATAGCGAGGCTTCAGTGGCTTCAGCTCGTTAATCTTCACCCGTGTCATGTTTCCCTGGAGGCGGTAGAGCTCCAGCAGCAGACGCACCTGAGGTAGATGAAGAGGGAGAGGTTAGAGGATAGAGGTGAAGGAGAAGTAGCCAATGGGTTATAAGGATTTTGTTTTAAAATCAAGGGAAACGAAAACTGGAAGACATCGGCAGACTGGCTCGACACATTATTCATATTGAATAATTGTGATTTAGTTCACCTACAAGACCTGATGGTAACATGTAATTAACCCAACTTGAAATGCTTCTCTGTGCAGACTTACTTTGTTGTTGTCATTGATGAGCTGCAGGGTGAGTCTAGAGTTGGTCAGCTCCATGGTCTCCAGCAAGGCTCGATAGGGAGACTCACCAGGCTTTATTGCTCGCTGACGCCTGTTTCAAAGGAGTGGGATCAGTGATTCATTGTCAACCGTGCGATTTTCTTCGCAACACGAGCAAATAGTAACTGCATTATTTCTTGTTCTGAACTCACTTGCAGAAGGCACTCTGGTCACAGGTCTTAAAGTTGCCCTTGTCCACTGCCCAGGTCCCACTGAGGCACACAGCCAGCCAAAGCACCAAGACAGCAGCCATCCTAAATAGAAGACAAAAGAAACAAAATAGGTTTCAAAGGGTTCAGAGCAGTGGTGGACAGTAACAGAGTCAATTTACTTGAGTACTGTACTTAAGTACATTTTTTGAGTATCTGTATTTTACTTGAGTATTATTTTTGGGGATACTTATTACTTTTGACTCCACTACATTTCCATCAGTGCTGTAGTTACTCACTACTTTTGCTTTGAAGTCAGCTCATGAATTTCCTTCTCTTTTCTGAAATCTGATCCCAAAGACAGTAAAATGTGTTTGTGTAGTTCTGTTTGTCTCAGTGGTTTAGTCATACCTGTATATTATGCGTCTCCACGGTTGAACGTGGAGCAAACACAGAGCAGATTTCACTCAGATCAGGCAGTTCATTTAGAGGTGGTAATGATGTCTATAATTCTCCACATGAGCACACATGGTCATATCTTCAGCCTGTGTCAGAGGTTTTTGAAATGAAGAATGATATGTATTGTTTGAAATGTTCTCCCTGTTTCTGCCCAAACATACAAACTTTCACTGTTCAACCTGAGAAAGCGTGTTGAGCTACATAACATTTGTTTCATTCCAGATGAAGATTTCAAACTAAGTTGTCTGTGCTTGGAGTAACTTAGTGTCTGTTTTTATTCCATGGTATAGTTTTTAGAGATTTCAAGTAATGGTTTCTAAATAAACATGATGTAATAGAATGTACTCCTATGTATTTTTAACTGAACTTAGGCTTTGTGAAAATACAATGTTTTGAGACGTTTTAAGAAGTACTTTGAATACTTTAAAAGCGACTTTAACTCAAGTAATAATCTGACTGAGCATCTTTCACTTGTATTGGAGTATTATTAGACCAAGAGGATCTATACTTTGACTTGAGTAATGAAGCTGTGCACTTTGTCCACCACTGACGGTCACAGTAACTTCTCCACTTTCAATTTAGTCGAGAATTGACCAAAACATATATTTAAAACGACCCGAGACATACTACAGCGTGCAAACAGGAGTTAAACATGTACAAACTGGACTTTGATCTCTCTGTGGGTTCAGAAAATCTCACAGGCAGTGACTCAATTTCCCGTTTCCTCATCCTGCCACACAACGTGCAGATATTCACTTTAATGACGCTATTTAAGGTGCCTGAATGCGAAGACCCCCCCGCCCTCCAATATTATAATTCATGTCACTGACAGCCTGATGATGTGATGTGCTTGAACTGATGCCAAGAGATAGCATTAGTTAGCTAACATATCAGCTAATGTGGGCTAAATTTGGATAGCATCTAATCGGAAATGTAAAAGAGTACGTGAGAAACCAGGCACAAATGATTCGTCTAACAACCGTGGTTCTTTAGCCTTCAACAGGGGAACTGATGTCTGGTTGTCTGACAGCAGTGTCATCGTAAACCGTCCCTGTGGATCCGTGCTAACCTTGCATCGTACAGGGAGCCTGTCAAGCCGCTAATTCAATTGAGGGGATCTGGACTTTTCCGGTATGATTCTCCCTGCTGGACGTTGAAATCCGAAACAAGAAGTTTTCTGGCTCAGTTTATTCAGTGGATAACCACAGTAAAAAGCCTGGCCCTTCCTCACACTGATAATATACCAAACGAAAGGTGATTTAACGATGAAAGAGCGGACCTGCTTTGTCTTACCTTTCAGTGAAGGACGCCATCTTGATTATTCTCTCAGTTGACTCCGCCCATTTCACTCCGCAACAAAGATCGTAAAAAAGTAAGATTCTCAACAACATTTATTTTAGTAAAACAAATATTTAAAATAATAATCAAATACTTAGATTTAGAAATGCACTGAATTAGATCATTATTATTTTTATAATGGTGAAATCGTTTCCTATCTGGTTAATGATAAAGAGAGGATGTATGAACATCTATCCTCTCAGCCACGGACACGTCATCCCCAAGCTCCAGTCAGTGTAGAACACATTTCCTCTGGATTTGTCCCCCAGGAGAAGAACGGGATTTTCAACCAATGGAAGGTCAAAGTGATGACAACACGTGTTCACTAAGAGCAGGGGTGTCAAACTCATGTCAGTTCAGGGGCCACATAAGATGGTCTTTTAGCCCCCAGAACTACTTTCCCCAGAAGTAAAAGGTTCCTATGCACCCATTGTCGTCTGTGTTTCGACCGCGGGCTGAAGTCCCAGGTAGATTGTGCAAATTAGGCCAGTGACGTATGGAGAAAAAACATGATATTAAATAATATTTTGAAATCTAAACAAAAAACTAAACTAGTATGCATTCCCAGGAACTCCCTCTGTGTTTCAACAACTGTGTAAACGCCACAAACACTGTTACGTTCAATCGAAAGTCCCAGGACTTTGAAAAGTACTACCCCCCAAACAGGGGCTTTTCAAGAGGGAGATTATCTACCCCTGAACTAAATTTAGACCCTGGTTCCTCCCGTTGAAACGCACATAGTAGTTCAGGAGTAAAGTCCCTAGTTCCGGGGTAAAGTTCCTGCAGTGGGAAAACGCCTTTACTGTGGTTTCTTTTTGATTACATTTCTGTGACACATGAAGATCCACTATATACAAAGAACTACTTGGAGGCAGATATTAACCATAAAGGGCAGGCTTTCAACATGTATAAAAAAAACAGACAGTACTCATGACTCACACAGAAGACAGGATGTTGTTGGCAAAAGAAAGTCTTCTGTGGATGAATTGCCTCTTCTCATAGTTGAAGGTGTGGTCCCAGGTAGACTGTGCAAATCAGGCCAGTGACATATGGAGAAAAAAAATGATATTCAATAATATTTTGAAATCTTAATAAAAAACTAAACTAGTATGCATTCCCAGGAACTCCCTCTGTGTTTCAACAACTGTGTAAACTCCAAAAACACTGTGACATTCAACCAAAAGTCCCAGGGGACTCATGTACATGTACTTGCGTGGATTTCCTACTGAAACACAAAAATATCCAAATGTATGCATCTGTGCGTAAGGATCGTAGACTGTATAAAATATGGACGTAGTATCCGTGACGTCACCCATCTGTTCCTGAATGCTGTTTTGAAGCCAATCGACGGCAGCAGCCATATTGGAAATGTGGAACTCAACCAGGCAAAGTGTTACGTAAAGTGGCGGAGTTTGAGTCTCCTAGCCAACAGCTATGTGTTCCCGCCGGGAGTCACGTCAGTCATGTCCTTATTTGGGCAAAAACTCAAAATTTTAATATCTTCTGAACCGTCACGTTAGAAAAAAATGTACCGCCTGTACAGTGTGTGCCGATAGACAGATTAGCTAAGTAGATCCAAGCCATTTTTTGAACCAGGCTGTAAACATGTTTATTAATGTTGCAAAGATCGTCTTTTTCCCATTCATGTCTATGTGGTTTCCGGTGTTTCTGCAGCCAGCCACAAGCGGATTCTCGATGTATTGCATTTTATGACACTTCCACATGGGCTTCATCGTTTGAGACCGGAGGTTGCCGCTTGGTCAGGATCAATAGTGGTAGAATGGTGTGTATGCCAGCCATGAAGTTGGCGTGAGGCACCGCACATTTCCACGGTCATTTCACTCTTGATAAATCTGAACTTTGCTGTGAAAAAGAGCGTACGCCACATTTTTGGTACATGAGGTCCCAGGACCTTTGAAAAGTACTACCCCCCAACCAGGGGCTTTTCAGGGGGGATATTATCTACCCCTGAACTATATTTAGACCCTGGTTCCTCCGGTCGAAACGTACGTAGTTCAGGGCTAAAGTTCCTGTGGTGGAAAAACGCCTATACAGCCCAATTTGATCCAAGTGGGCCGGACATAAATAACAAAAATTCCCAATTGTTCTGTTTGTTTTAGTGCAAAAAACTACGTTCTCATTTAACGAACTATCTTTTCTACGAAAACAGCTGTTGTATTTTTCGGCATATTGAGTCTCAAAGTGGGGCCAAATATGATATTCTTTAAGCACTGAAACCTGCTGCAAACACACCATGTATACAGGTTTCCCATACACCTGACACAGAATTATATTTACATCAAAAGAACAGAGAGATTATAATAATGAAGAAGATAAAGTTGACTATTGTTGACTCCCCAGCTCCAGCATGAACAGTTTGCTTGCTGGACAGTGTTGTATGCAGGGGTCCAAAAAGTCTATGAATTTCCACAGGATTATGCAAATATTCTTTTTCCTCACTTCAAGAAAAAAACCTCCTGGAGCGCTGTTCATGTGCCTTATGTCAGCTGTTTGATTGTATGCGACCCCCAGAGAACAAATTTGAAATAGCAGTTACTTTTATTGAAAAATTACAGTTAATGTCTTCTCTGTAATTTTTTCACCTTGCAAAGTCATCCTGTGGGCCAGATCGGAACCTCCGGCAGGCCATATGTTTGACACCCCTGACTTTGAGCAAACCAGTGCTCCAATAAATCTAATTCAACAAATCTGCATTATGATTACAGTTTGTTTAAAGAAGTTCCCATTCAGGGAATTTCCTTTTTTATTATTATTTTTTGGGCTTTTTTTTTGCCTTTATTTAATAGGACAACTGAAGAGAGACAGGAAATGTGGGGAGTAGAGAGCGGGTGAAGACATGCAGGAAATGGTCGACCGGCCGGGGATTAAACCGACGACCCCTGTGACGAGGATTGTAGCCTCTGTACGTAGGGTGCTTAGACCGCTAGGCCAACAGCGCCCAAGGGAATTTTCAAAGGGTGGATGCATGATTTATTTCGTGTTGGTCCTATTTTGTCTCCTCAAGTCTAATATGTCAAATTTAAGAAAATAACTAAAAATATATTTTTGGGGGTTTCATATTCTACAATAAAGCTATAGCTTGTGGTGTGGTGTTAAAGGTAGACCCTCATGTTTTAATAAACTTTAAAAAAAAAAGCCAAACAGAATAACATTATTTACTGTGGGGAGCACATATGGTAACGAATAACTGTAATACATGTTTTATTTGATTTAATTCTACACATAACAGAAGTACAGTATGTAAATGTATTATTTGTGTTATGCTTAAAAGTCTAAACTAACATTTTGCGTTACTGAATAATATCTGTGGCACTCATGTGGGTGTTAATAAAAGCCTTTAGATCATCGGGCTGCAAACTTAGCACACCACACTGAAGAACTCCAGCAGGACACGTTTATCACACCTTCTGTCACACCCATGCAGCATCTCCTTGCATCTGTGTTTTTATATTTCATTGTGTGACTTCTTAATTTCAAAGTGTCATTAGTAAAAGTGTACAGAATTTAGTTCTATCAGTTTATTGGTCTCTACAGTTGGTGGTGTTAATACGTGATAATATTGTGAAATGATCTTGTTTTTTTTAACCTCCCTTATTGAAAAACCAAACCAAAGACAGGAGTTCACAGAAACAAATTCCAAAGCTGAATCTGAAGCATCAACACCTACACAAACTTAAGGACAAAACTCAGATTTATTCAGTAAAACGGTTTAAACAAAAGTTTGCATTTGAAGAACAATTCACTCCATGTTTTTGGAGACGAAATTACGATGTGAACAATCGGGAAAATACAAAATAATTCACAAATGATTTAGCAGAGTTGAATTGAATTTTCTAACCAACATGACACACAGGATGTTTTTGGGAGGAGCAGTTTTGTCAGCTCTCTTGCCCCCTTGTTTTGTTCACATAACGCATCAGTCAGAAACATTGTCTAAAAATATGGTACAAAAGGGACACACATACACACACACACACACACACACACACACACACACACACACACACACACATGTCCACATAGCTATACTTAACTTAAACTTAAGTACAGTGATGGCAACTTTGCAGTCCAGTCTTGGAGCGATGTAAAACAGTTTTCTGTCTATTATACCATCTTTACTTCCTGTCACATGCTGCTCACAGTTCTCTCCTCGTTACCTTTTAGAGCTGAAATCGCCAGCACAGGTGTCCCAATCTATCAATGTTTTTATGAAGGACGCTGTGAATTGGAGCCACATATCTTGCTACGTCACCGTCCCGTGAGAAATCCCTGCAAAACAAGCCCCTCTCTGAGCTGAACACAAACTTCTGGGGCATGGGCCCATTGCCCCTCACGTACTCCCACACAGCCAGGAGCAGCAGCCTCACTTCAAAGGGAGTGATGTTGGGGAAGGCTTCATGGACATTGGCCAGGACAGGGGGCAGGAGCTGGCCCTCTCCCATGCAGGACACCAGGAGGCAGGAGGCCTGGAGGTGCCATGGGGAGTCTGTAGACAACACCTCGCGGGAAGCCTCCCAGTGGGCCAGCAGAGTTGCAAGGAGGCCTCTGAGCACGGCAGAGCAGTAGCAGAGAGCTGGGCGTCCAGCTGCCACCACCTGCAGTAGAGGGAATAGCACAGGATGGGCCTCAAAGCAACGCCGAATATGGATGTCTCGCTCCACTGTGGTGCGGGCGTGCTCTTCTGGGGGCCAGGACAGCTCACTGTTGGCAACATCTGGACAAATGTTTTCCACCATAGTCACTGCCACAACTTTGGCAGCCTCTGCGTTAATGGGTAGCGGCTCATCAGGGTCTGATGGTGGCCGGGAGCCATTGATGGAGCCGTTGAGACCGGAGGAGCTGCAACACTGAACTACAACACACATGAGTGTCTGGACATTCTACAGAGGGGAGAAGATGAGAGTGAAAACATTGTGTCAGTCTTTTCTGCTGCTGCACATAAAACCCAAGACACAACAACACACACGATCAGTCTGAACCAAATAAGATTTCAGTTGTTTTTTTCTGTTAAATGTTCCTAAGATATAGTTTGTACAAAAGACAGCTGCAAAATGACTCATTACCTATTCAAAAATACATGTCTATACACATACATATATATATATATATATATATATATATATATACAATATATGCTTTGACTCCTCTGTGTTACTCACCTGGATGACCCCTGATGGGTCAGGTACGTGTCTAGCAGTGCGGACCTTCAGCCCCTTGCCAATCACTCCTGCATGAAAAACTGACCACACACTGCCAGAAAAGTTGACTGTGGTACCAAACCGGCAGTTAACATCCAGCAGAGAGGCTCCAAGGTCAGGGGACACAGATGGTGCAGTAATCGGAGCACCAGACATGTCTGTGGCCTGCCCTCCAAACAGATCAGCATTACCTTTATGGAGCGCTCCCTCAACCAGCTGCTGAAGCACGGCTTTGAGAGTGAGTGGAGAATATGCTGCCAGACGAGAGAGGAGCAGCACTGAACAGTTAACCGCCTCGCCTGCCTGTCCCCCATCTCTCCCTACTTTGCCCACCTCACCTCTCCTCCGCAGCACCAGAAAGAAATGAGTGACAGACGTACGGGAGAGTAGGAGCAGTTGTGCCGGGGAGGAGGTACGAGGGAGCGGGCTACAGGACAGGAGGCGCACAGCAGCATAAGATACAGCCGGGTCCCCATGAAGGAGGAGAGGGCCAAAATCATGGAGGTTTCCAGAGACCGCTGAGCCCACCTGGATGGCCATGGAGGACTGAGGGCCTACAGCTGCTCCTCTTCTCTCCTCATCCTGACTCTGGATGGCTGCAGCCAGGTTAAGCAACAGCTGCCTCAGCTGCCTGGGCCCCAGAGTGTGAGTATGGATCTGGGCTACACAGCGAGCTACAGCAGCAGGAATGAGTCCAGCCATGCAGGAGGAGAGTGTGGTGTGGAGCTGCCAGGCCAGAGCCAGCTCCTCTGGGTTGCGGGCCTGGGTGAGTAGCTGGCAGAGAGCCTCAGTGGCCACGCTTGGACCTCCGTACACTGACAGCAGACACAACAACTGGTGAAGCCAGAGGTGACGCTTCCTCTCCAGTCGCAGGGTCTCCGCACAGAGCTCACCTATATGAGACTGCAGCTCTTCCAGGAAGGGGATAACTCTCTGAGGCTGAGAGGAAGCAAAGTGAAGAGGGTTTACTTCACTCCCATCAGAGCGGTTGAAGACCAGCTTGTGAAGATGCAGGAGCAGCATCTGGAGAAGACGATCACAACCTTCTCTGACTCCTTCATGAGGGGAGGGTGTCGGCCCGGAGATGATGACAGAGGCCGGGGTAGCTGTGTCGGCCAGAAAACGGAG
Organism: Notolabrus celidotus; assembly: GCF_009762535.1. Lineage (NCBI taxonomy): Eukaryota > Metazoa > Chordata > Actinopteri > Labriformes > Labridae > Notolabrus > Notolabrus celidotus. Next base: position 21,570,888 of record NC_048279.1, read on the forward strand.
CACACGGGACCCTCCTGATGGACTCTGGCTAATGAGGTGAACAGCCAAGCCCAGCATGTTATCAAGCTCCTCTCGGGGGAGGCTCTGCAGCAAGGCTTGCAGCTGGAGCAGGACAGGAGGGCGTAGCAGCTCTACCAGCTCTGCAGACACAGCACCAAAGAGGTTGGGGGACATAGCAGCCAATTGCAGCAAAAATGGCACCGCAGCACGACGGAGTTGAGGTGAGCTCTCCCAAGATGTGGAGGATGAAGTTGGAGATAGAGGGCTTGATGGACTCAAGCTTTCCTGAAACATCCTGAGCAGCTCCTTCCTGATGCTGTCTGAGTGGTGAGCTGCAAGGTGTCCAAGGATTCCCACGACTGAGCCAATCTTGGGCACCCTGCTGCCTTTATCCACTCCCATCCCCATCAGCCCCTGCTCCTTCGTGCCATGAGAGCAGAAATCCTTGAGTCCACATGCCAAGACTCGGCTGATGATAGTTCCTGGAAAGGCTGAGCCAATATGAGCCACCACCCAATCAAAGTGTGGAGAGTGCTGAACTGAGGTGTCCAGCAGTGCATCCACACAGGCGTCAGGGCACCAGGCCAACATGGCAGCCAAACACTGGGAGTAAGCTTCCATCAGGGAGCGAGTGGCAGAGCAGGACATCCAGAGCTGGAGCAGCTCATTGAGGCTGGAGGAGTGTGGGGCCACCCTGCGGCCGGCATGTTTGCTGCTTAGCTGACCCAACAAGTCCACAGCCCACGTGGATACCAGAGGGGCCCAGGCCCGCGGGTTGAGTCGAATAAACTCTGACAGAACACCATGAACCTCCTGCAGAAAAATTTAAACAAATGAGTCGATATCCCACATTAAATATAGGTTTTATGAAGGCCAAACTTTCATAAAAAGTACTAGTGTTGTAAAGTAATTTGCACCTGAATGATGTCCTCCAGGTTTGAGCTGACCCCAGAGCTGGTATCGCCCTCTGTCTCCAGGTTGTGCAGGAAAGCAGAGACATACTCATCATAAACACCTCTCAGATGCTCCAGCACAGCACCTCGGCAGGCAGGGACCGAGCGCAGCAGACGCACAGCACATCGCGCATGTTCACGGACACTGAGCTTCCGACCCTGAACAGTGTCAATGCCGCTGATGAAGGACTTGATCTCCTGAGACAGTTCCTGAGCACTAGAAAAAAACAGTGGGCAGAGGAAAGTTTAGTGGAAGCAGGGGTGTGAAAAAGGAATAAATTAACAGGTGCACCTCTATGTGTGAAGGTAAAGGTTGTATTCAGACTACCAACAGAGATCTATTCATAATTCACAATTAACAAGCAAAATAGATATTTTTTTGTTGTGTATTTTTTTATCCATCAATTGTTAAGTCAATAAAATGGAAGAAAAAGTTTTCAAAAACGTAAGTCACATTTTCCCAGAGCCCAAGAGACATGCTTAACCTTAAGTTAGACCATCCAAAACCAAAAAGTATATCATATCCTGTCAGGTTCAGCAGCAAAGTGTTTTAATACAGAAGCTAGAACCAATGAATATTTGGCATAACTGTGCAAAAATGACTGATACCATACATCAAAATTCAAAATTAATGTTTTTATAACAGTTAAGGCACTGCAAAAAAGTTAATCCATACAGAATATAAAAATACTGAATAAAAGCTGATAAATCCATTAATTTTAGGAGCCACTTTAACTTAGTAGTAGATGACGGCAGCGGCAGGTGACCACCCTGGTTTTTGTTCATAGTTTCATGTACACTGTTCTATCTTTAATTAAGCTGTAACAGAGTTCTTTTTAAGTGTATAAGTGAGCCTTATCTGACAGAGTTTAACCCGAGCAAATTGTCAGGTCTGTCCATAAGAGATCATTGGGTTTCCACTATTATTGGTTCTTTTTTTTTACAATTGCTGGGACATTTAAATTATAATAGAAGTGTGGACACCATATTGGATTAACAAAATCTGATCCATGGTCTATGACCTTACCTTCTTTGGACTCTTATTCCAGGATAGCTGATGTTGTGTTTTTTCTGGACTCAAAACAAACAAAACTGGAAGGACTTTTTTTTTTACCTTTACGAAGGTTGCTATGCTGTTGTATCTACCTGTCCATTCCAAATAAAGATACAATTAAAAAAAAATGTAGTAGATGATTGTTATAATCAAATGGACTGCTTTTTTACATATATCTTCATAATTCAAAATTGTTACCTACCTAGCTTGAGTGACATTTTAAACTGTAGGAAGGTGTGGAATACATTTTACAACTTTTTTGATAACTTTAAGAAGACTTTTGATCCAGATAATAAACAGAGAAGGAAAGCTGAGAACAATTCTTGATGTCTATTTCTTTTTTATGTTAAGTTTTTATAACATAAGACAGGAACGATGAAAAAAACCCAGACAACTCTAACAATTAAGAACCAGTCAATGATAAGCTTTCAAATAAATAATTAAACATTGGATAGTGTTTGCTTATAGCATAGTTGTAAAAAGGATTGACCAACCCATTGTTGAAAGTCAACAAACTATAATGGAAATAATCCTTTGTTGCACTACAGCTCTGAACTGTCACTACTGAAACATTTTAATACTGCCTGTAATTACTGCTATTTAATCTAAAATCCATTTGTAACATTGTATATATCTAAATCGTATTTTTATCTTTAGTATTTATCTATTTTTATTTTATTTTATTTTATTTTACTTGTTGTAACTTCTTCTTGATTGTACTTATGTCTGGGTTACTGTAACAACTGAATACAAAAAAGTAAAAGCTTTGCTTATTTTACTTTACAGAGTTTGGGGAGTTGATGATAAATAACTGTAAAACAACATTTGGCTCTACAACAGGTCGAGTAATGGATTTTTCCTCTCATACATAGGATTAGAATAATCAACATACCGGAAAGAACTCAATGTATCCCTGGCGACCATTGTTGATACAGTAACTTTTAACAACTGAGCTGACTCTAAACACCGGTGTAGTTACACTGACCCGTTTACACTAGTTTGATTAATGAGGTTTTAAAGATTACAGATACTAAAATGCCTAACAGGACTCAAGTCTAAACGATGGCTCCTTGTTCTGTCAGAGGCTTCCTCTCCTGTGTCTCACCTCAGGGCAGTCTGCGCTGTGAGAGTGTGTGAGCTCTGCATCGCTTTCAGCGGACTCCCGTCAAACACCACAGACATCGCTTGGTCTCTCAACATCAACACGTCACATCAAATCCACCTCTTGATCCCTGGACTTCGACGCTGATAAATTTGACAGCTTATTGATAATTTCTCTGTCCAATTTCAGAACACAAATACACCGAAAGGGCGCTCCACAGCCGGATGTTAGAACTTCTTCTATTCAACAAAAGCAGAATCGTCAAAGACAGCCGACCTCACTAGTGACATCTAGTGGAGGAAGGTTTATCGACTCCAAGTGATAAACTAAACTACTTTATTTAACCCTCCTGTTATGTTGCGGGTCAAATTGACCCTTTTTAAGTTCCAAAATCCCCCCAAAAACTGGTTAAAAGTATTTTCTCTGTACCTCATCTGCTTGTCTTTATAGGTGAAACCAACATATAAAATGAAAATGGTTGATTCACATATTTGCAAACCCCCCTTGCATGTTTATAGATGTACTGTTTGTGGGTCAATTTGACCCGGCAGTCAAAGTGGAGGCTAAAAGGGGTCAGAAGTGTCAAATACTAGTTGTTTCTTTGCAACTGTGTGGCATATTTGCAAATATGTGAAATCAACCATTTTCATTTTATATGTTGGTTTCACCTATTAAGACAAGCAGAAGAAGTTTCATACAGAGAAAATACTTTTAACCAGTTTGTTGGGGATTTTTGAACTTAAAACACAGAACTTTAGAAGTGGCAATGAATATGTTGGATAAATAAACCTTGAAATGCCTTCCATCATTGTCAAAAAAAAGTCTGCCTATAGCCAAGTGGAGATAACTCTTTCAGACCAGGAGATTGGGTGTGATTAACATTTATCTAGAGTCTTCCAAGTATGAACCCATTTCTGCAGCAGCTATAAAAAGCAGGGGAGAGATTGGGAAACCTTGTGCCTATTTCAACAGTGAATCTAGGAGATGTGCCTTGTGGTAACACGACTGTGTTATTGTGTCCTTATAAAGTACTTTGACTAGATTCAAAAACTTTTGTCCAAAGCCAAACAGTACTAAAGTACCGAACATAAACATGTATACGGTCTAAAGGCGATTGTACCTTTTGTCTTTTACTCTCATCCAATAGCGGTTTATGAGAAAAAGTTTATTTCCCTTAAAAAATATAAGCTAATTTCCTTTTCTACCCTGTTCTGTTATGTCACATATCTTATAGAGATCCGATGTATCTCATATCTTAAGAATGCCCAATCAGTTATCATATAATTTATGGTTTCTACTATTTCTGGACAGTAAATTTCCTCCTTTGTTACTCGTGCCATTAAACTGTATAACTCCTCACTTGGAGGGAACCATGTGGTGGATGGCATTTTCATTGCGCCGATTGCCTCTGGATTAAACCCATGACTGTAAATAAAGGTTTAAACCAATGAGTATGGGATTGTAATGCCATGCCCTTAGACAAGATGCCAGGCTGTTATCACAAGTTACAACTAAAATGAGCCAATTCACATTTACACTCTGGACCATTTAATTTCAATATTTTATTTTGATTATTTTATATTTTTTCATGTAATGCGTTAGGTGAAGCAGGGCAAGTTCTGACCTTTAATATACAGTCTATGGTTCTGACTTATACGGTCTATGATTCTGACCTTTAATATACGGTCTGTGGTTGTGACCGTTCTGACCTTTAATATATAGTCTATGGTTCTGGCCGTTCTGACCTTGAATATATGGTCTATGGTTCTGACCGTTCTGACCTTTAATACGGTCTATGGTTCTGACTGTTCTGACCTTTAATATACGGTCTATGGTTCTGGCCTTTAATATACGATCTATGGTTCTGACCTATACAGTCTATGGTTCTGACCATTCTGATCTTTAATATACAGTCTATGGTTCTGACCATTCTGATCTTTAATATACGGTCTATGGTTCTGACCATTCTGATCTTTAATATACGATCTATGGTCCTTGCCGTTCTGACCTTTAATATATGGTCTATGGGTCTGGACGTATTGACCCTTAATATACGGTCTATAGTTCTGGCCTTTAATATGCGGTCTATGGTTCTGACATTTAATATACAGTCTACCGTTCTGACCTTTAATATATGGTCTATGGTTCTGGCCGTTCTGACCTTTAATATACGGTTTATGGTTCTGACCTTTAATATACTATCTATGGTTCTGACCTTTGATAGACGGTCTATGGTTCTGACCTTTAATAGACGGTCGATGGTTCTGACATTTTGTATGAGGCTTTTATTTTGAAGGTCTCGGGCTTCTGATAACATCGACAATCAGCTGATCGCTCACAGCTGAGCTTTGGTGGCGTCTCTACCAGGTATCCACCAAACGGCTTGAAGACATCATTGATAAAGGGTAAGATGACAATCTGTCAAACTCTATTTGTGATCAAACTTAACTATTAGACTGTAATGGGTTTGTATTGTGTTACTGTGCTGTAGTCCATGTAGCATTAGCTAATAACATGGCATGATTTTAGATTACGTAAACAGACCAGTCCAAGCTACACATGCTACTATTGACTGACTCTTTTGAAATTGATTCCATAATTTAGCTACTTTTTATTTATAATGTAATTTTGTCGGAGGTATGAAGCGATTGTTACGTAAATTACGCACGACGCACTTCAGAAGGTTTTTCGGCGATGTAGTTTATGTTGACACAATAAAAGCACAACCAGACTAACTTGCGTTAACTTATATAACGCCTGGTTGCGTCAGCTTTTTTGCAATCAGTAAAGCTCTTAACATATAGAACTAAACAGAGATATGAGAGTCAAGCAAACTTCTTCTACATTTCTGAGATTTGTTTCTTATTCCTGTCTGTCTTAGTGCTAATATATCTAAACCTTGTCTGCTTTCCCTTTTCCTTCAGGGGTTGAGTGATTTCGAAACGAAAACCAGTGGTTGGGTTGCAGACAACATAACCCTGACATGGCCCCTACACTGGTTAGGAAATTATAAGATTACTAGAATAAAGAAAAGTGAAACAGTACTTTTTTTGTTGTTTATTATTTGATGTAAATATCCATTCACCAACTTTGATAACACATGCTTTGAGTAATACTGTTATAGCATTGATTTAAAAGTCTTAAGCTTTTCTTTTTTTTTAATCCAAGTACGATGAGAAACCAGAGCCTGGGGACTTGATCGAGATCTTCCGTGGCAGCTATCAGCACTGGGCAGTGTATGTTGGCGATGGGTTTGTGATTCACTTGGCTCCCCCCTGTGAGTCCCCCTGCACACACACACACACACACACACACACACACACACACACACACACACACACACACACACACACACACACACACACACACAAACACGCACACAGCTTCTCCCTCAATCCTCCTAACCCACCCAAACTATGTATGAGGCAGCTTTTTGTGACAGCATTTTTTTTATTTTGGGATTAAACTGATTCATGATAAATGAAACGCCCCCCCCCCCAAAAAAAATTTCAGTACTTTCTTCACAAACTTGTTAAACATGTTACCTATTAAATTACAATCTGCAATTTTTCCTCCTTTTTTACAATGATTACTTTTTATTTACAGCTGAGGTCCCAGGTGCAGGTGCCAACAGCATGATGTCTGTCCTAGCAGAGAAGGCGATGGTGAAGAAAGAGGAGCTGTGGGATGTAGTGGGGACCAACAAATGGAAAATCAGCAACGTCCTCGACAAGAAGTACGAGCCTCGACCTGTTCTAGTCATTGTGAGGGAGGCCCGTGCCCTGGTGGGTACTGAGCTGCCCTATTGCGTCTTTAGGGGGAACTGTGAGCACTTTGCTAACGAACTGCGATACGGAAAGGCTGAGTCCCGCCAGGTAAGTGCATCCCTGTGTTAGACTTGTACAAGCAAGACACTTCTTTTTTCAGGTGTGGGGCTGTACTGAAGTGCATGGAGTGTGGTTTGTTCAAGTCTGTGATTTAAAAAAAAAAAAAAAAAAAAAAAAAAAAAAAAGTGCTTGAGAGATAAATGGGTTCCCAAAGAAACAAAACAAGAGGACTGTGGCATTTAGGAATCCTTATGTGAGGAAATTAAGATTTACTGCTCTTGCGCACAAAACCTTAGGAGTTCTGTAGATGGGTTCTTCCTTGTCCTGTGACTTTAAATACACTAACAGCAAGGTGCAGACCACTTTTAGTTTTAATTAAACCTTAATTTTTACTGGGTGGTTGGATAAAAGCAGAGCTCTCTTTTGCCTAAATGAAACCACTCTTCCCCTTCTACCTTCTTTGCAAAAAGTTAGGTAAACAAAGCACAGTGTTCTGGAACATGCATGGATGATGTATTCTTATTCTGAATCTTGTTTACTGAGAAATCATCAGTCAACAAAGTTTTGGATTAAGTACCATGGTTTACACTGGTGCTTCACAAAGCCCGCAGACCATTCATCATGATAGAGATATTGATTCTGTTTGTCACTAAAGAAAAGTTTTTTTTTCTCCTCTAGAAATATGCCTGCACACTCCCTTTAAAGCTGTATGTTTCCCTCTGCAGGTCCGTAAGGCAGAAGAAATGGTCATGGTTGCAGGAGCGGCTACATTGCTGGGTCTTGGTGTCGTTGCTCTGGCAGGAGTTTTGTTTGGAAGTAGCAAAACAAAAGACAAGAACACGCAGTGATTGAAGTCCTCAGAGCTTGATTTAAGGGATTTATTAACAGATCACCAGCAGAGCCTAACTGACATTTATGAAGTAAACACAAAATTGGCCTATTTTTAAGTATCTGGGTTTTTGTGATAATTTTGATTAACTTCATAACCGTTTCTTAAACCACTGTCTGTCCATTATTCTGTCCTCAGTTTGAATAAAATAGCAGACTGGTTTGTTTTAGGTCAACATCTTTTATTTTTCAGCCTTTTGGGATTTTCTAAACAACCACACAGGTGTTGTGTTGATGTACTGTATGTTTAAATGCTTTGATAAAAAGAGTGAGGACTTTGAAGCTGGTGAAACAACTTTTGATGTTTTGAACTTCTGAGAGTCACAAGATCAGGCCTTTTTTTGTATGAATTTAAATAAAAGATGTTTGAAATGTAAAGGTCTTGCAACCTAAATGATGATTCAGCAAATATATGTTTATGTAACCTGATGAAGTTTATATAATGTTTGAGTAGAGTAGTTATCTTACAGATAAGCCATGTGTCCATGTAGTGTTCTTATAAAATGTCATCTTGAATAAGTTCACAGCCTAACTGGAGTTTTTAGCACCATGTGTCTCTAACTTTGAAATGTTTGTAATTGTTTGAATAAAGAATAACTGAACTTTATTCTGAATGGAGGCTTTTTTATGACACTCAGTCGGAGTCTTATCATCCATTATGTTGTCTGTATAGAAAAAAGTTTGTGTGTTTCGTCACATAAGGCTGAAACTAAATCACTTTAACCTTTACCCCTTAATGTCCTAATATTTGTTGCAATTATTTATTCAGATCAGACGGCCTAAGGACATTATGATGTGGAATGTTTTAACTTAAGCTTTCTTTAACCCTTCACCCTGTCAATCTTGAACTTCAGAACAGAATACACTAGCACACACTGATAAGCCATAACATTATGACCACCTGCCTAATATTGTGTGTGTGTGTGTGTGTGGGGGGGCGTGTTCCTCCAGCTACATTCATCAGCAGTTTATGCTCCAGTAGCTGTTCCACTGGATTGATACTCACGAGCCAGCTTTCGCTCCTCACGTCATCAGTGAACCTTGTGAAGGGTTCTTAGGTTTTCCTTCCTTGGGTAACTTTTGATACGCACAGTCTACTGTTGACGGGTAACATCTCACAAGAGCTGCAGCTTTGGAGAAGTTCTGGCATGTCAGGCTCTTTGGACGAAGTACTTCTTCTCACTTCTTTGCTGATCCCGTCCGGTGTATGTTTGTATAGCATTCTCAAAAAAAAAATTCCTCCTGCTAGATAGCCATTTTGAAATCCAAACAATGGGTCTAAAAAAGCAACTTTTTTTTCATCTTTATTTTTAGAATAGCTCACATGCTACATCCTTTGGATTTTCTGTTTAATGTTGCATCCCTTATTCCACAGACACAGCTCAGTTTCTTACCCACCATCATCAACCAGTGACTACACATCAACTCAAGGGATGATGGCTCTTTACTTTACCAGCCGAGTCATCAATAGAGCCCATTGTATGGCGATTAATACCAAACCATACAGGAACACATCTAACACAGACAGGAGATATGGACTACACTTGGATGAAAGCTTTGATGAACACAGAGTTTGGTGTCGGACACAGTTCTGGTCCACGTTTAAAATTTTAACTAAAAACTGTGACTTCTTGGATCTGTGATTATTTCAAAGGCACGTTAAAAGTAAAAGCAGCTTACCATCTCTCTTACCCTGGCTATGCTCTATGATGTTAAAAAACTCTGGTGGATAAAAGTAACGTCTTCAGGGGATCTGCAAAATTATATAAGTATGAATGCATATCAGATCCTTCCTATGAGTTCACAATACTTAATAAATCCCTCACCTTGGTATTTCCCAGCACAGGACATAAAGGAAAATACATGTAAACCCATTGATTTCACCAGCCTCAGTTTAACTACTACTTACCATCATGTCTGCAGGGTATGTAAAACATTTACAGATCTGAAATCAGTCAAAAAAGTGTCACCAGCCACTCCAGTAAAGTACAGTAAAATACAGTGCTGCATGTGCAAAAAGTAAAACTCAACAGTTGTAAAGATTTTACCATGGTAAGAACACAGAAATACACACTTACATGCGTGGGTTGGTCTTAACTCTTAAATTTGTGACAGCTGAACTCAAACATTCATGGTGACTGTTTAACATTCAGCATAATAGCACATCTGATTGTTAGGTTTTTATAGATAATTCTCAATTTTTCTTTAAAAAAACCAAAGTGTAACTTTCCATGTGATTTTAAGAGAAGATGCACCATGTATATACATTTACTTTACAACCGCAGACTTATGACTTTTGTATTTAAAAACAAAACAAAGACAGGTACTTCTTGCTATCAATATGAGCTTCTGGTGCAGGGAGTGCTGCTCTTTGTTTCATCATGTCTCTCTGGAGTTTCTTTCTACCGTTCTGTTTCAGCTCTGGCATCCACATCACCGCATCCCTAAAGCACCGGATAGCTGCTTTTTCACTTGTCTGTCAAGCCAAAAGCATCATGCTCAACCAACACTTTCACAGTATTTAGTCCACTGGCAACACTTCTTTCTTGTTCTTTGTGGAATGTCAAGCCTCTGTTGAATACTCTGGGGTCAAAGGTCACTGCGATCCGAGTTCTCCCCTTCCATACTGAAGTCTTTATGTGTGTCCTTAATCAGTCCAGCTTGCGTGCCCCCAGCTTGAGCGGACCTTTAGCAGCTTTGCGCTCTGCTCGTTTTGCTTCCAGCTCTTTTCTCCTCTCCTCCCGTTTCTTCTTCGACAGCTCGGCTTTACTGAGACCTGGTTGACAATAAAACAAGCGGATTAATGCAAACACCATACAGGAAGTTACTTGATGGTCATCAAGAATATTTGAGCCTTAAAGTGAAGTCAGAGGGATGATTTTAAGACCTTGAAAGGAAAGTGTTCAATTGAAGGGGTCTGAAAAAATAAAGGTTGGATTTTAAATGTGTGCCAAATCGGTTTGTAGCTCATTACAAGTTGATAAAGTTTTATGTCTCTAGTCAACAGCCTGGATGAAAGACTAACCTTGGTTCCCATCCACTGACTCCCAGCTATCTTCATTTCCCCAGTCTCCGGTTGCTTCTGCACTCCAACCATCTCCAGCCTGACAAGGAGAGAACACAGCACACAGGTTACTTTCATCTCTATGATTTTGCCTTTTCTACATTTCAAACCAAATCAACTCCATAACGGATTTACTACTCTTATTCTATCTGCATCCTCTTGGCACTCACCGTGGGGGGAGCAGTGTTAGCTGTGCTTCTCTGGGACACACTGGCAAACAGATCATTTTGTCCCGCCACCGTTACTCCGCTGCTGCTGTCCCAGTTGTAATCGCTGGCTAACCGTACCCCTTCAGGCAGAGGGAGCGCTGAACTCGTCAAGGTTGTGTCTGTGTCCTCTTCAGCCCAGTCGTTACCCCAGCCCTCCTCACCCGCAGAGCTAAGACCCTGACCTTCCTTTTCGTTGGACCAGCTATCGTCAGCATCCCAGCCTGAGCTGCTCCAATCAGAGCTCTGGTTTTTTACCGCCATTGAAGACGACCGACCAACCTATTGGAGAGATAATAAAAGCATTAGGGTGGTAGCATTAGCCCTAAAGTTTGTACAAAATAATGGATCCTAATTATTAAGTTAATTAAAGTGCTCTTACTGCTTTGTCCCCGGCCTTCTTTTTGGATGATGCCATTCCTGACCAGTCAGAGTTCCAGTCATCTGGCTCGTTGTGAGCTTTCTCTGGCTCCTATATGAGTAAGAGTCAATGCGTTATAAGAATGAAAACAGTATTTATGCAATGACATCATACCATAAACACGCGTGTATCTCAATAACATTTTATAATTTCACATTTGGTTGAACTATAGTTAAATCCCACCTCCAAACTTCCCCAGTCCTCCTCCTCAACCCAGCGTTCCCCCGTTGGCTCGTCCTCATTGCCCGTTACTTCAAGGGTTTGTGATTGGTTGGCACGACTAGAGGCAGTATGGTGAGTCACAGAGGCTTGTGGAGTTTTATCTTCAGAACCTGCGTTTGGACAAAATAAGCAAAATAATCAGAATAGCTCATTTAGGACTTCTTAAAGGAGAAATCCACCAATCTTAAACATGAATGTTGGTTGCCTTAGGAAGAACTACTGAATACTGTATGTGAAAACAAGTATTACAGAGATGTAATAACCCTACCAGCTGCAGGTTCTCCACTAGTGTCACTGGTGGGGCTGGTTGCATCTGCGGCCTCACTGCCCTCAGTTACTGGGCTCCCATCCACCCCTGGAGTGTTGCGGATCAGCTTGGAAGTGATGGTGGACATGCCAGTCACAGCCCAGCCGGCCCAGGAGGAAGAGGCACCTGCAGGCTGAGCGCAAGACGCCACATCTTTTTCTGCAGGACAGAGAGGACGTGATTCAGTGATATAATACAAGTTAAGAAATGTTTATTCTGCTCCAAATATGTCAGCAACAGCTTCAGCTTGTTTGCTCCTGTGAACTGAGCATCGCATAAAAATGTATATGCTCAGCGGAGTGTTTTACAGACCTATTTCAGACACCATGGAGGGGTCTTCTGATACAGTCTCCAGTTTGGAAAGGAAACTCTTGATGGCTTTAAATGCCTGACAGAGAGGGAGAGCAAACATTAGAATATTCAAGAAGAAAAACAAAAGGTGTAAACTGATATGCTCTCATTCTCTATGTGACTACAGCACCTGCTTCTTTCTTCATATAATCAAGAATCATACATGAAGACTATCCAAAATGATCTGCAGTTGTGCTCATAAGTTTACATACCCTGGTAGAATTTGTGATTTTTTGGGGGCCATTTTTCAGAGAATATGAATGATAAGAGGAAAAAAAAATTCCATTCATGGTTAGTGGTTGGGTGAAGCCGATTATTGTCAAACAACTGTTTACTCTTTTTATATCATAAGAACAACAGAAACTATCCAAGAAATCCTAAACTCTGCCAGGGTATGTAAACTTATGAGCACAATTGTACCTTGTTCTGATATCTAAAGCCTTATAGATGGCAAATGTGTTCCACTGGTGTAAACATCTTGCACAACTGTTACCGGTACAGTATACACAGGATTATCCTTCTCACATTACTGTATCTAATCCTGCCCTTGGAATGTGCAATCAAAGCCACGTTATAGTTCAATACCTTATAAAGACCACATACACTGAAAACGGGCTAAACCTGTTAAAAATTGCAAACTAAACTCTAACGACAGAGTTAAATTCAGTTTTGGGTAACAATATTTTAAAGCAGAAGCAAACTGTTCTCCCTTTATCCACCCATTTCTATCAGTTATGTGTACCTGGTCCCTGACGCCTTTATCAGGGTCAACAGTAATGGCACAGAGTGTGGGCATGATGCGGGCTGCAATCTCTGTTATACTGTAGAAGTTGTGTGTGGCGGCAAAGCCAAGTACTCCTGCAGAGCGTGAAGCTGGGAAGGGGTCTTTAGTGGCTCGTGAGAAGGCAGAAATCAGAACACGTTGACGAGTCTGTGGAGAGACAGATGACAACATACTTGCGTTTGATTCTATTCTTTACTGAGAGTTTGTTGAAGTATTTTTGGCATTCAAATTCAGTGTTGCAGAATGGTGTGGATTGACTTTACCCCAGCATTGAGGTAGGAGGCGATCTTGCCCAAGCAGACTGTGGTATTACACCTGATCGGGCCTTGCTCATCTCTGGCCTGCAGCCGGGCAAAGTGACGCATCAAGTCCTGGTTCAGGTTGGTCTCATTCAATTTGGGTGCCAGTAGCAACATAGACTGAAGTAAGAGTCACAGACAGAGAAGAGTTAAGGCTCAAGCAGGATGACAACATGTGGCACACAGGTATTATGTAAAAACATGTCATGGATTGTGGTTGTGTGGACTGCGCAAACTACCTTAACCGTCTGTTCTCTGATGGCAGGGTTTGTGTCCGTGAAGCCATGAACGACATGAGGGAAAATCTGGGAATTGACTGCAGCCTCGTTCAGATATTGAATGAACTGCTCCATCTGAAACCAAAGAAAAACAGTGTTGTAACATTAAGTTGTAACACAGGCTTACAACTGCAGTTGTGGAAAAAATATTTCCTGTTCTTTTGCTCCTTTAACCATTTTTTCCCTTTTAAAAAAAGCTGTTTACATGAATTGGACATGGCATAGGAAAATTAAATGAAAGGAAAAATGAAGTCATCAAAAGAGCCTCTCATGGAAGTAACTTTTCATACCTGCTGCAGAAGCCGTATCCTCATGGCTCTGTCTGTGGAGGAAAACATCTTCACAATAACAGGGATGATCTTTTGTTGGTACTCTTCTGCTGACAGGAACTTTCCTACCTGGCAGACAGAGAAAAAGAAAAATCAGATGGATGGAGGAAGTTTATAGATACTGAAAACAGAAAAACCAGGTCTTACTTGAAATTTATTTTTGTTTATTTTTCTTAAAAATGATCGGATGCTTGAATAAGAAAGGCTGCGGTATACTGTTTAAAGCTAGAATAAGATATGAAAGCTGTCCATGGAGGTAAAGGTTCACCTTGAAGAGAGGCGTGAGGACCACTGCACCTGCATTGCCAAACTCGAATGCAGTGAGAAGCTGAGGCAAGACCTTGTGTTTACAGAAGTCCTCGGGGAAAGAGTCCAAGTTTTCACTAAGATCCTGAAAGAACTGCTGCTTCTCAGCTGGCTCTTTGATCTGGAGACAGATATAGTTTTAAATCCCTTCATCATGATCACTGTCCAAACGTACTTGCTGGAATTTGTTTCATTAAATCTAGAGTGTTTTGAAACACCCATGGCAAAAACAACGAGGTAAATCTCTGTGAAAATCTTCTTACCTGTATCTCCTCCAGGAAAAGGTTGCTCTCCACAAAACTGTTGCTGAGGAATCCTCCAGGAGCTCTACAGTTCTGGAGAAAGCGGGCTGGATTGGGTCGAGCTCGAGGGTTAGCTCCTACCAACTCACAGTAATGAGGCACCAGGGTTTTAGGGACCTATGGGCAAACAGAGGACACAAGGGAAGGTACATAATTCAGTCAACAAACACCATATCAAAAACAAAGACTTGTTTTGACTGTCAGATTAAATGATCATGGCTCATTCACGGCTTTTGACATTTGCCCTCAAACTCATTTTGATGATACTTGTTCTTTACTAAAGGACTAATATCTGTAATCAAAGACAGAGTTAAGAACTGTAGGTCCAACTTCAAAATACTGTTTACTAGAATGCTAGAAGTTATATGACACCATGACATTTATTAAAAAATATTTAAAAAACAACCTAAATTGTTGTGTGCAGCAATAACAGAGAGGAAGTGTGGCGGTATTGTACCTTTCCAAGTGAACGAAGTGAGGATGTGCGAGGTAGTGGCCCGTTAAACACCTCCCAGATCAGGCAGCCCAGTCTCCACACTTCCCCTGCCCTGAAACCAACATGCACAAAGTTCAATACCAAATGTCTACAAAAACCAAGGAGGAAGCAGAACCAATCAACACTTCCCTCAGGTATCACCCAATTCAGATATTCAGCTTGCAATGTCTCTTGTCTTTCTGTGTAACATATTATTCAGGGTTACTTCTCTCAGGTTGTCTTTTTTTTTTTTTCCAATTCTCTCTTACCATTTCTCTCCACTGCTATTGGGCATCTCTGGTGGGTCATATTTCTCCATGTCCGGGTAAACAGCTTTGGGGGCAGGGAGCGAGACCCCACTCGGGTCACCCTGCTCAGCAGCCACATGGTCAAGGGCCCCAAGTTTCCATTCTCCTGCTCGGTCCACAAAAACAGACCATACACCTAAGTTGTTGTGCAGCAGGTGGCAGTCGTTGACCAGGAAACTTAAAGCTTTCTGTGAGAGAGGTCAGAAATGGAGAAAAAAAAATTACAGACCTGGTGACAGAACTATGGCTTGCCAGACAGTACTAGACTAGCTAACTTTTCACCCCTTACCACTATTTGATGCAGTCCCCAAGAGACTTCCAGGTCCCCAGATCCACCCTTCTCTGCCTGGGCCTTTAGGTGGACCGCAAGGGGTGTCACCTGCTCAGTCACCAGATACAGGCTCTTCTCTGTCTGTGAAACACACACATGAAACCAGCTATAAACTAATGTGTTTGGAACTGATGGGATTTCTTTGTGGTAGCACATTCACTGCAACAAAAAAAAAAAACTAAAAAAAATTTAATGAATGAAACAGCATCGTTATAAAAGTGGTCATAAAAATCTTAACTTGTTGTTGTAAATGCAAACACTTAAATTATACCCAGACCTTCTAAAGTAGACAGAGTGAAATAGCACAACACAGCCTTATACACACTGTTATTTACAATGGTTTCGTATAGATAATTACATTAAGCAGGGAAGAAAGGATCTTCCACATTTTCACCCAATGTCAGGCAGTGTGAGGTTTGGCAAGTGGCTTCAAAATATTAGTGTGCTATTAACACATGTGAAAAGACAACAAATGCAAATTTCCCTCATATTTTTCAACTGCCAATTTCATGTGTAGAGTCTGAACAACATTAGTCTCAATATAGCATAACTGATCAGTGGTGAGGTTAGTCTATTCAGCACCGAAGTCTGAGAAAACAAAGCAAGATGATGCTTATATTGTGTTGCATTCAACTCACTACACATTTTCTACAATAACATGAAAAGACTACAGTGGCATATTCACACTCACCTCTATCTGAACGTAAACATGCAGAGAAAACAGATGATGGAGATGAGACACTATGTATACTATAGTTACATGGGAAAACAAGGTTAATCACATATAAAAACTATCTTAAACTCAAAATGTATTTCTTTTCCAGAGAATATGAATAATGATGACTGATGTGACTTGCTGCATGTGCGGCAATATTTGCTTTTGGTTTGATTGCTGTGTCTGATGTATGTTGGGTAATAGGTAGGGGAGAACGGGGTTGTTTGTCACACGGGTTGGTTGGCACACTCGTTATATCTCACCACCTTAGGGCACTGTCTCTCAAATTGGGGTATGGACATTTCCAGAATTAGGATCAGAGCTCACCTACATAGTCTTCTCTGGAGTAAGACAGCTGAACTTGAGGTGAGAGGACTTTTTGTGTTTTTCAAATTGTAAATATTCAGCTCCTCAGTATTTTTCTTCTAGGCTTTTAAACGATGGGTTTATAACATAACAAGTGTTACCCTTACAAAGTGTGAGGGGAAAGCTATAGTTTAGATTTTTATTAGCTAGCTAAGTAGTTGTTAGATGTTTGTTAGCCTTGATGCTAGCAAAAATTTCCAGTTGGGGTTGGTCGTCACATTCTCTTTGGGGTTAATTGTCACATGTAACAATCAACCCCTATGTTGGCAAAATCATGCATGGTGAAATTAGTTGGAGTGCGCAGACCCTACATTTGCCATCACTGTAACTCAGACAGTGACTACATGTAGCCTAGTTGAGTAGACCATTATTGTTAGGCCTATTTGTTTTGTTCTTTATGTTGTTATATAGGCTGGCCTAAAGATGTGTTTCCTCTTCATGTTCCTTGCTCATTTTATGTTAAAATGCATTAAGTTATGTAGGCCTATCACTTGTCAGTGCAATTAAACTTTCAAATTTAGTTCTGCCTTCTTGCCTTTTTAAAAAAAAATTCCCATTGAAATACCATTGTGACAACCAATCCCATAGTGTGTGACAACCATCCCTGTGATTGGGTTGGTTGTCACAATGTGTCAGAGTGTCTTTGATAGTTAATTGTCTCTTTGTTACAAGGAGTTGGAAAATGAGAGGGATACACATTTCAAGCCAACACTTTAAGCTTCAAGTTAGGAATGACTATTGGAAGATGTTTTGATGATGAGAAATCATCAAAACAGTAAAAAGTGTGACAACCAGCCCCGTTCTCCCCTATGTTGAGTAATAGGTATATATTCTTTTTCTTTGTTTTTATTGTTTTTCTTTGTTTGTATCCCCAATGTAAAGCACATTGAGCTTACGTGTGATTAAATGTGCTTTATCAATTAAACTGCTGTTGCTGTCACTTATCAAGAAGAGTGAAATTATTCCTAAAAATCATCAAAAAACATGGCAGCGTGTGGACACCCAAAAGTTGGTGCAAAATCCATACCTCCAAACCATCAACATAGGCCAAAATGTTTGGATGCCGGAGGGTCTTCATGCGTTTGAAGGCAGCCTTGGCCAGCTGGGTCTGCTGCTCTGTTCCTTGTGCTACCTCGTACAGGAACACTGACACTGGTTCCCCATTGATCTGAGGAAACAAGCAGGTGGGGACCAAACCATTTACTCCATCAATTGACAGTTACACCATTACTTTGATAAACATCAAATCAAACGGGGGTCAACAATCAAACACAGAAGTGTGATCTGCTATAGAAAGTTTACATTGAAACTATAGTTAAAGCTGCTGTGAGGAACTTCTGGTTTGTATCGATTCTAACGCCCCCTTGTGGACAAAGTGATACCTCTTATCTCTTGTCCTGCACATGCAAAATTAGTGTCTTCAGATAACAACCTCGCCCTGCTTTCTTTTAACATTTAGATGTATCACACAATGTGATTATTTGCCATGAAAAACAGCTAAAAAAAAGGGTGTTTCTAAAGCAAGACATCAATCATCTGTTCTGACACCGACCCCTCAGAGTGGATTCAGGCATTAAAAATGACAACAGAGAAGGTATCAGTGTTGTTGTGAATGTTTTTTTTTGTTTTTGAGTCATTAAGAGGCATCAGTATCAGTTTCAGTCTGTTTCCCAGCCATTTAAAAAACTCCTCATAGTGCCTTTAACATGGGTAAAACAGGAAGCTGGTGCTTGTCATCATCTGGACCCTCAGTGATGTAGACGACACTGACAGTTCAGATTGAGCTTCCCAACGACAGTAAAAAGGAGTAATAATCAATGTAGGGCTCCCTCAGAAATAATGAAGTGACATTTTACTAGTATATGAAACAATGACTTCAAAATTATGCCCCCGATCGTTGTTAAGGAGTCTCAAACACGGTGACGTGGCGAGAAATACGTGTCTACGATGGGGTAAACAAAGCCTGGGCTACCTTGTTAGCACACACTCAATCTGACATGGAGCAAGCAGAAACAAATAGTTCCACACTGACACTGAACCAACAGAACAGAGAAACAGATACTGACAGACATGGGATAAAAGGAGGCTAATAAATCACTATACACCGTCTCTAAAGGCAGATTAACGCTAGCTAGCCGACTACGCGACGGGCCTCCGTAACGAAGCTAGCTAACAGTGACCGTCAGCGGCCGAGCAGGAGCCGCCTGCCTCTCTTACTTTCCGCTTTCCTCGATGAAGGCTCCATATTCCAGATTTCTCCTGGGTCTCTGGCAGAATTTCATATGCAAAGTCTTTGACAGGATCCCTGGCGAAAAAGGACCACATCTCCTCTTTCCTCCACACCTCATCAAACAAGCACAGCAGCGTCAAAGGGGCTAAACAGACTGCCGATTTGCAAATGGTACAGATGTAAAAAGGCTCGGTGTAAACTTCGTTTCTGTACAATGGTTCCGCAAATAAGAAATGAAGAAGGATAACATTATTTATTCATTATTTATTATGAATCATACCCCTCAATGGCCAGAAAGTCACAATATGAAATTAGGTACAAGCCATTACATTTACATTGCTAGATATATGTATTGGAGTAAAAACAGTTATGGCCAATCTGGTACTAAGCCTTAGGGCAGAGTGGTTGTTAATCACCACATTTCCAGTGCAGATTCCTGGACTAATCCTGGGTCAACATTAGTTTTAATTGGTAACCACAAACAAAAGCTGGATAATCTAGCTTTTCATTTGGAGTAGTTTATTTTAGCCCTGGACTGCATTATTATTATTATTATTATTATTATTATTATTATTATTATTATTATTATTATTATTATCTAAACAATTGTTTTAACATGTATTTATTTATCTTATTTATTTTGTGTTCATCTGATCTCGTTAACTCTACCTTATTTTTAACTTTTCTTTCCACTCTTACTTATTTTATTAATTTTACTGTGTTCATTTTCTTTTTTAAGTATTTCTTTTTCAATCATGCCTTTTATAATTTTACCATTGCTGTTGTTTTCTGACTGTCTGTTACTCTGTGAAGCACTTTGGGCTACATGTTTTTATGTATGAAAGGTGCTATATAAATAAAGTTGAGTTGAGTTGAGTGTTATTTTATGTCCCTAGCAATGGTAAAAATGCCCCTCCAAAAAAAAAAGGAAAAAAAATATTCATTTCAATGTACTTTTATCTTGCAATAAGCAAAAAAAAATCTGCCAATAGAACAAGTGAGATATAATGTCTTCTCATAGTTAGCTGGATATACTAATATTCAGTCATGTTGTTTTTTAGGATAAGCCATGCTCTAAAGTAGGTGTTTCATTGTGTGCATATAGTTTGAGGATGTATATTTTTATCTGATTTAGAAGAAACAGTGCCTGAAAACAGTAACCCACCCTTAAAAACGCAACTTTTCTTTCTTTCTTTCTTTCTTTCTTTCTTTCTTTCTTTCTTTCTTTCTTTCTTTCTTTCTTTTATCAATGGAGCTGCTTTCTGATAGATTCTCCAATAAAATACATTTACTTAAATCAAGTAAAGTGTTTGTCTTAAATCAAGATTATCTGGCTTCTACAAATAAGATCGCAGCTTGAAAAATGTATGAAATGTAAAATAAACCTTGTTTCCTCTAAATTACAACTCAAAAAAAGATCATTTCAAGATTGTTTGACTTAACAAGATATTTAAGATGCACTGTCTTAATACAAGTCCCTCTATCTTGCTCAAATGTTACTTGTTAAATAAATGTATCTTAAATTAAGTGGGATAAGACATTTTGACTGAAAATAAGACAATTTCACTTGGTAAGATTTTGAGTTTTTGCACTGTGCAGAGCCACAGACTGTTAGAGCAGTCATGCCACTCACTTTAATCAAATCAAAATGGAGTCATATGATATCCTGATTATTGTGAATTATTGTTTAGGGAGATTCTTTTAAGGTAATTTTAGCTCTTGGCTGAAGAAGACCTTTCTGGTGTAGGTTTAACACAGTAGAAATTGTGAAAATGTGTAATAGCTCCAGGTTATGTACTATAGATGGATAAAATAAACCAACAGAAACTGAAATGGTCAGTTCTTGGGACAGGAATAAGTTTAAAGGGAAAGAACAGGACCACATAGCTGTAAAACAGAAATAATCAGAATCAGAAAGACTTTACAAATCCAGGGCAAAATTTCAAAAACCTATCTCAACCTCACCAAGCCATTCCTGTTGTCATTCAAATGTGTTGGGGACTAACTCTGGCATACCTCTTTTTTTTTAACATGTACCCCCAAAATGTTAAAATGCAATAAAGCAAACTAAGGCCCTATATAGAGAAGTAAAAGACAATCCTGTTGATCAATATGGTGTGCCAGGTACCTTCACCTGCATCAACAAACTTCTTATGGCTGCAACAGCAACTCTACCTTGCCATAGACCTTGGGATTTGTTTGTTTTAGAGATGCAATTGCAACCTGCAACTTTACATTCCCTAGTCATATTTGCAGAATGCAGATTTAGTACAATTATGAACAATAGTGCTGTATTTCTCATTGGTTCATTCTAATTTTCCAGTGTTTGTGTTAATCTTATGACTGAATGTGTACCTTTTACACTTAATACTTCTTAAGTGTGATGTTAAACTATTGTGGTGATATTACATGGCCATGCATTTTGTTTCACAGGTTCATTATGACAGATATGTGTATACAAAGTTGTTTGCTCTGAAATGGCTCATTTCTCTGTCTTTTATTTAAATCTCTGACACTAAGGTTGCTTTACTGGACTTATGTGGTTTTGATACTTGGTTAAATTCAATGAATCCACACAAGTTGCAAAAGAAACCTGGATAGTAATTGAAAAACATAATGAATCCATGTTCTTCTATTCAGGTGTACTGCAGTTTGTAAAGTTGATGTGTTAACTTCTTATCTCTTACAATGTATGAGACGTTCTCAAAAGTCATTGGTCACAGCTTAACTTTGCTTTTTCCCACCGATTACTCACCAATTGCTTTATATTCATATTCTACAGATTTTTGATTGAAATTGTGTTACATGTTGTTTGTGATAGGAAAATATCACACTGTAAACAGGCTTGACTGCTGAAGCAAATGGTCTTTATTAAATGCTGATAGATTTAAAAAGTCAGATTCAGAAATTCCATTCATGTAACTGACCTGTAGCGCAACATTGCAACAAAAATTCAGGCACATCCTGTCTGGAAACAATGCAGATAAACTAGTCCATGCATTTGTTACTTCAAGATTGTATTGCATTTCCCCATCATCAGGCTGTCCAGGACTATGGAAAGACAGCACATCTCTCCTGTATTAGCTTCTCTTTAAAAACTCTAAATTAGAATTAAAATCCTTCCACTGACCTTTGTAGCTCTTAATGGTCAAGCACCATCATATCAAGACCTTATAGTCCCTGTTATACCTTGATCCTAGTATGCAGGTCTGATGTGATACATAAAGTCTTTAAAAGAGTATGGGAGGAAGTGCCTTCAGTTACCAAATTATCAAACCCTTTGCCTTTCAAATCATCTGTCAGTCAAGGTCTGGGAAGCAGACATCCCCTCTTCTTTAAGGAGAAGACTTAATACTTTTCACATAAATTAAGCTTCAAGTTTGGGTTGGCTCGGACTTGCTGTTATGGGCCTAGACTCGTACAAGAACTGGCACACCGATTTCATGTCTCTCCCATCTCTCTGTATGCAATGAAATTGCTAACCATACATTTTGCTGGATTGTCCCTCCTTTGAGTAACAGTTGCTGCCAATGGCCTGCCTGACTCAGACGTCTCATTTTAACTATCATTATGACAATTGTTTATCAGCCATGCCCATTTTAGCATCATTATAGTTGTTAATGTCTAAGGGGATGAATGTACATTCTATGGGAATTTAATGAGTGGAGAGGGGACATGCTATTTCTGTAAGTGTCATTTCATATGAACTAATAATTGACATGTTGGCAAATATATAAAACTTGAATTAAAAGAGTATTACGCTAATTTTCAGGCTTTATATTGTCCTGATAGCTATGTAGTTAGCTTTACATGATTTACAGCTCAAATATTCTTTCCTCATTTCATTCTCTGCCTGAACAATTTCATTTAATCTACCGTCTCTATAGAGAGCAGGGAATAACATGCAGGGAAAGGGTCTGCAGACTGGAGTCAAACCTGGGTAGCTGAATTTTGAAATTTACCACTAGGCCAAACCAGCATATTGTATTGTTACCAAACTTGTATCAGATTGGCTAAAGAACAAATAGAAAACTTAAAATTATTCTCCAGACATTTGTGAACTATTATACAAATAATTTCTGGTTATGTTGTTCTAGACATAAAGTTAAGTCATCAAGTGATCAGTCATACATGGTATTTATTGGATAGTCACTTTATAGTATTTAGATCTTGCTAACTAAAGACTACTTATAAGCATCCTAACTTAAGATATGTCTACCATCTCCCATCTATGTGAAAAGTCATAGGTCAGGTGTATAGAACCTAAAAAACAGGCAGGTTTGTGGTGACAAATAAAAATCCAGAGATGAATTTCAAAAGGACAATGTTTAATACATTGATTTCACTTAAAACATTGATTAAGTTGAAATCACATTGGTACATAGATATATACAAAAATATTGCTGACAGAAGTTCTGTTTGGACGAAGTTACAATGTGTAATTAATACAGTGTATGCTAGTTCAGATTACAGGCTCCTACTAAAAAATACATGAGCCAAAGTGAACCTGACTTAAATATCGTGACCACTAACTTCCTGTAGCTCCAGAGTTTCAATTGTTGGACTAAGCGGTTGGAAAAGTGCCAGGTCTAATTGTTCTCCAAATTATCAAGAAAATGAGTTTTCAGTTCACCCGAACAGCAGACATCGCTAAAGCAAGACACCGCAGGGAATTGAACCCCGTCAAGACAGAAGTCAGGAGTGCCACCACCGGAGTCTTTTGCTTTTTGTTGTTGCTGTAAGAGGGCAAAAGCAAAACCTGGAGGAACAAGACCAGAGGTTTGTTCCTCCAGGAAAAGAAAACCCATTACACCTGGCTGCTACATTATTTTGTCACCGCATGAGGATTTCTCTTGGTCACGAGCCTGAAACTAGAAGAGAGACAACTGGTTTCCCCAATCCCCAGCATCCCCCAACAACACGGTAGGTTTGACTGATGAGATCCAATCCTGTTATCCATATTTACACAAAGCCAAGATGCCAGAATCCCTGGTGAAACCCAAAAGCTGTTTTCCTTTTGCAATTCAGCAGGACGTGCACGTCAAAAAGACTGAAGGCTTGTTCACCGAGGTTACAGCTGAAATGGAAAGACACAAAGACAATTTAAGCCTCCCCAACCCCACCCCCCTCCCACATCAACCCACACTTTATATCAAAAGTTGAACATGACAAGTTTAGTTAACATGGATAGTGTTTACCGCGACTGCCAAAGCAGCATTCACCACAACTATTCATCCTCGGTGATGCGCGATTCTTCATAGTTTAAGATTTTACCCCAAAAGGTGGCTGTACCAACCGATCCGTGACTCCCTGCAGAGCACTATGTCGCCAGGCTCAGTATTAAGTTAAGCTGAACAATAAATCTGAAAGGAAGAGAGAAGAGTGTTGCCCCACCCCAAAAACCCCAACCAAATACTGCAATGTTTGACGACAACTTTGTGATTATGTTGCGTTCCAAGAATAAAATGTTATGCAGAGCTGATGTGCATGCAAATATGTGAGTTACACATTAAAGCCATGATATGTTAAAGAAAAAAATCAAGGGGAACCATTACTTAACTCAGCACCCATGAGACTGACGTGATGCAGTATTAGCGAAACAAGCTTGCAGCTCTTGATCTCAACGTGAGTGGATTCTCAGTGTTCCATCACAGGTAAGGCCGTCCCAGATGAAAATTTAAGATTACTTTAGGGTTAATTTGACCTGAGAAACCAAAGGGGAAAGAAAAAGGCACACACAAACACACAGAGAGCGGGGCTTCTGCGAAGGATGTTGGAGGGGGTTCAGATTTAAGCTCAAGCGCACAGGGGAGGGTTGGTACTTCATTCAGGAGCCACACTCATATTGGCCGACAGCTTCCACAGATGGCTTTGCATTCAGAGGCAGGTGAGATCGGAGCGGACAGACGAAAATGATCTGAAACAAAGAGTGATCTACACAACACACCCACCACACAATACTCAAAGATTCGAGTTCTACTCATCTTATGGTTTAAGATGCAAAGCAAAAAAGGGCCCCGTGGCCAAAGAGGAATATGCAAGTAAAGCATTAATACTCATGATTTGAGGTTAACATAAAGCCAGTTCCAAGATGTCATTTTGTCAACTACATTGCAGAAGTCAATTTTGACAAGTTAAACCAACATCTTACTATACACTCCAGGTCAGAGGCCTTGGACTCGCTTGTCCTTCAACCAGTCTTGCACTCTGATTTCTGTAAAGAGAAGTATAGGGATACGCCCAAACAAAAACGAATGCAGAGAATAAACTAAGGCAACACATTTGCGCTGCATTTCACAACCAGATTAAAAGCTATACAATGCACAGCTTTCCTCAGCTGCCTTCACTTTGAGAACGTCGCACAGTTGCGCGATAGCAAAATCATTTTTTACAAACTGCCACATGCACAGTTGCGCAAGGGCTAGCAGCTGAGGGCTAAGTGTTCCAATGTGTAAACACATCAAAAACAACCTGACTCCACATGTTCAAACTGCATGTTGATTGATTGAAGGGGCAAGATGATTCCTGTGTTGTCCTAGGTAGACTGCATTCTTCCTTTGGACTGTTCTGAAAGATCAAAGAGGCAGAAAAGAGACACCCCTATACCCCCCACAGGATCGTAGAACTGACTATTGTTATCCTTACCCAAATGCTTTACTGCAGATAATGTCAGAATCAATGAAGCTCCATCAAATCTTCCCGTTATCACAAGACTCTTGTTAAGAAAGCACAGCAGTGCTACTTCAACAATCAAGTTCAGCAAGTTGCTGTCATTTAAAAAAAAAAAAATGAGGGCAGTTTTGCCCATTCAAGATTTAAGTAACCCATCATGGGCTGAAAACGTTCTGCTTTCCAACAGCTATATTTGATGGATTCAACTTATCTGCCTTCAATTCTTCCACTTTGAAAAGGTGGTCATTCGAGCCCAGGTCACATCCGTGCTCTACAAAGCTCCAAGCTTTAGTCACACCTGAAAAAGCACAAGAAAAGCTCCCCCACACAAGCCCCCCCAAGAAGAACAAATGCATACCAGAACTGTATTCAATCACGACAAGCTATGCATTTATTATGCAATAACAAATCCTTTACAGATAGTTTACTCATTGTATTGTTAATACAAGGCACAGTAACTAATTGCAAAGGAATTTCAATGGAGGCATTTTAGCCAGACAATGAATGTTAAGGAGAAGTGACACATTTAGTGACCTTACGTGATGCTCTATGCGCAAGGAAACTTGAACATACAATGAGTTAGGATTTCCTGATGGTCTTGGGTATTGGAAAGCGCACAGGACACAGCACACTGAAAAATGCAAAGGAAAATACCTCCCCACAATACCCCTAAAAGCAGTACACAACTACAGGACAATAATGGAATTTCAAAATACCCTTACAAAAGGACACTGTGCGACTATGAAGAATACATTTTGTAAAAGTTATTCTATTTTCAGGACCTTTTTTTTTTTAAATACCGCAAGTATGAACGCGAGGGGTTCCATCCTTACGACTGCAGACGTGGAGGTAGATTTTTCAAAGGGGAGGTCGTGTAACTTAATCTGTAAGAGTCACAAATACACAACCCACTCCAAACCCAACAAAGCAACATCAACCTTTACCAATACCAAATTACAATGATTTCTAGTAAAGAGACTTGTTACCACACTCCCTTGGAAAACAGAGCTTCTTGCTACATCAGGAGACTAGTTTCGAGGTTGCTATCCTGAGAGGCAAAGTGTCCACTTGAATCTTGAAGGGTGCACCTGGGTGTTGCCTATTCAAGCCATTTTGGGTTGGGTTACACGAAGCTGTAAATTCTGGGAAGAGACTGATTAACGCCCCACAACCCACCCTCCCATTACCCAAAATATGTGCAAACCCCATTTCAACATGGTCTTAAGTGTTCATACAAAAGACAATCAAATGGACCTAAGAGATACAAAATACCTTCCTACATCTCTTTAAACGCAGTGGACAGACATGATCCAGATCCATAGCATAATCGACAATAAGATGTGCTCAACTTGTACCGAGGGGCTAGCACGGGGGGACTCTTTCGATGATCAGCTTTAGAGGGCCAGGCCTGTGAAAAAAAAGAACTCGAAACACGTTTTAAATGCCCCCTCCCCTCCCCTTGACCCACAAATACTTAATTTCCCTCTTTTGAAACTGTTTAAATACACTTCATATAACTAACAAAATAAGACTTTACACTGGTAAATGTACCGGATAGTTACACCCACATGTACATTACATGCATTCACTCACTGCTTAGATAAAGAGGTAGATGTAGCTGATCTGTACCACTGACGAGCAGATGAAGCACCGAAGGGTTGCTGTACACACTCAATCGGCTGCACGGGAGACCATCCACTCTCACACTCCAATGCTGAAACTTCCTCGGGAAGACCTATCGAACAACAAGAGGACTGCCTCTCCCTTCGGCTGGGGGGGGGAACTACTTCGTACTGCAGGGGGCAGAAGTCCGAAAGGATGTTCCTCGTCAGCACACTACCAAGGCATTCATCACAGCCGAAACCACCACACTCATGTCATCGCACAACGGGAGAGGGAACCACGGTACAAAACGCTTTACACGGCTTGCCTGAAAAGAGGAAGAGAGAGCTGTGCAAGAAATTGTGTTCTAAACAGTTTCTAAAATGAACTTAAAATATGCAATACCTTAAATGTTACAGGAGGTACCTCAACCCAATATACAAACCAACTCCTGCTATAAACTTGCGTAGCTAGAAGACACTTGCGCTCCCTGTCCCACCCCTCATCACTGGCTGGCTGGCTGGCCTGCTCAGGAGCTGCTGCTGCGACTGCGTTGGCCTCTCTGTGCCGCTACCCTGCCCTGCGCCTCTGGCTCCCTCTGGTGTACACTCGAAGACAGCTGCTGCTTCCTGCTCCCTCGGGCTCACTCTGCTTTTCCCTTCCATGCCCCCTGGTCCTGTCCTGCCTGGCTCCACACTCTGGTGGCCCACGCCCTCTGGTCCTGTCCTGCCTGGCTCCACTGGTGCTCCCTGTGTTCCTCGGCCTCACTCCGCGCTGGTCCTGCGATCCTCCTCTCATAACTAAGTCCATTCTTCCCCTTGACAACTCAGTCCATTTATCCCCCGAAGAAATGAAAGAAAAAAAAAAATCTTCCGTCTTCTCTAAGCAATAAAAGTGACAACTTAAAAAAGAAAAAAAAACAACTTGTGGTTTTTCTCTTTGCCTGCGATTCCTTGAGCTAACATAAGAGCAGCACTGGAATGATCTGCTTTTTTTTTTTTTTTTTTTTCCTTCTTGAGGTTTCAAATTTTCCTCTTGGTATAATCAAATGAAATCACTGGAACTTAACAAAATTGATCGCAAAAAAAGAAATAAAATCACTTGAGTGCATCTCAAGGAGTTAAAAAAAGGCGTAATTGCCTCTAAAGCCTCTTGCAAACAGTGGCATGGATTCAAGAAGACTGAGGTCAGAGCCTCATTCACAAAACTGATTGTCTTGAAAGCATCTTTGGTATTAATACACAATCTAAACTCTCTTCTTAGACAAGTCATTATTTTCAGATTTCTTGAAAGGACTCAATTTTAAACATGACTGACCTCTCTGACTTTTGTCTGTTTAATCTAAGAGTGGTGAAAGGCCACGTCATATGTTGCTGATGAAGATATAATCTAGCCTGAAAGACGTTTGAGATCTCTCGTCTTAGGCCTACTTTATATATGCGTGCCTGGTTTTATTGCTTTTGCTAAATCATAATTGAGTAAACAATTTACTCTTTAGAACCTTTGCGAGTTCTTTGGCTTAAGATCTGCTGTTAACATCGCAGCTTTCTTCTAATCTTGCTTTAAGGTTAATTTACATTGAACATTTGTCTTGAGCAGTTCACACTGCCTTGTCAATAATACATGTAGTAAGTATTTGCTCTTTATAATTTTGACAAGTACAATTGGCTTTAGTACTTCGGTTTCTTTTGTCAGCTTACTTGAAAGCTAATTTACATTGAAAGCTAGTCACGGTATAATCGACTGCCTTAATAATGCATTGAATTGATTTGATCTCGATAACTTCAGTTCCCTTCTTTACTTTCCTGCTTCCTCTGTTCAAAGCCTGCTTTAAAGGCTACTTTATCTCGACTTTAGCCTTGAGCTAAACAGCGCGTTTTTGATCAGCCTTGTCAATTATAGGCATTTTTATTAACTCAAGAGCACGACTGTATTAGAGCCTTTCCGTCAAAGTAGAGACTAGATACTTGCGTTCGCTCAGCGCAGGCACAGCTCTGGAGACGACCGCTCCCCTTTCGACACCTACGTCACGCTTTTTTTTTTCAAACCAACCAATGGGAACTATTTACAGACTGCTACGTCACGGATCCCGTCTTGGGCCAACTAGTGCTGAAACAAAAGTAGGAAGAACCGAAACCTATTTTATCTACTGCTGCTATGTCCACTGACTGTGTCGAGAACATGAAATACGTCTGTTGAGACATGATGAAGCTATTTCGACACTGCTGGGAAGTTAACAAGACTAAAACAGAACTGAACGTCCTATGTTATTGCTGTGGCGTAAGCCTAAATTTGGCTCGCTCTGCCTGGTGTTAAGTCGATGGCATATAACCGTCGGCAAATAAAGTAAAGGGCTGTTTTCACTGACATATGCCAAGTGAAAATCAAGTCGTAAAAAACAGGTTGAAAATATTAAAGGTATCGTTCTAGTAGACACTGAATGAACGTTACGCTGAGTATTCGATGTCAAGGCCTTTCGAAGTAGAGACTTGGCCTGACGCTTTGTTCCGGTTTAAAACACACCGTTACTAATGATAACGAGCTGGATATAGTGCTAAAAACGATGGTTAAGATTAAATTTCGACGATAAATAGGTCAAAAAACAAGATTGGTTTAACCTGCTGCGCCCATATGACCGACGAAAGCGCGTTCTTCTCGAGTGAGTTGAAATGGCGTCTCAGGCGGTATTTATACTGTGTGGGGGATTCGTCAACAGCAAAGGGGTTATTCATCCGACGAAAAAACTAGTCCGACTTTATCAAATAAAACACGTTTAAAATGGTTATATGCTCTTACAGATTACATATGCGACCTGTATTTAACACATATTTGAAGAATGAATCAGTGTGGGGTAATACAATTGCATTATAAGTCACTTTTGGACACATTGCTTAGTCATGATGCAAGGTTCATCTTCATACAAGCTTAGACAAACATGTATTGATACCGTGATACCGCGTTCATGTCGTTTGAGTGCTTATCTTTTTGGTAATATGTAAAAACACAGCACTTGGTTATTTATAACGAACAAGTTAGGATTTCATGCTCCACGTTCACTGCAGGGACAGCTGACGTCACGGGATGGCTACGCGGATGAATATTTTTTGTTAGTGATGCGGTCCGAAGAACCGGATCAAACTGGAATTTGCTCGAAAAGCTGGATCTACGTCCCCCTTTACTGCAATGATATGCTGTTTCTAACAACTGAACAATAGAAAAACAGCCAACTCATCTTCTACAACTCGGATGGCATGTTTCCAATAACGTATTTTCTTTATATACGAGTGCCATGAACGCTGCTGGTGCTTGTGGTGCGTTTTTTTTTTAAACAAATGTATCGTGGTATCACATAGACACCCATTGTACAGGCGTCAGGGCCTCTATAGTCAAATTTGACACTTGTGATACGCTGTACTGCTACAAGGTTATCTTTGGGTGATAGTGAACGTGACAAAACTATAAATATTCAGAAACATACACTGCAAGGCTCTGTGTGACAGGATGGAAAATTCCAAACGCTAAAACGCCATAGGTGCAGTTGCCCTTTCTCAACAGCAGAGGGTGCTGTGACAAGTAGAACCTAAATCCACCTCCCCCTGGTGTTTATCTGCTTAACTGGGTTTCAGCATTGATCATAATACTCAGGACAAGTCTGGGCAACCTCCCTTACATAACTTTTAAATTATAGCTCTCTACTATTGATCAGCATCATCCTGATGTAGGGCGTTGTCCCTTTGAATGAGTTTCACCCCCTCCCTTCCTCAATGAATTGATCCTTTCATGGATGGCTGACAGGATGCTGTTTGTGCCCCACAGATACAGGAGTAATCCCTTTCATTTGATAAAGATGCCACACCACAGGCTTTTATGTGTTGTATAGACCAATCAAGATCTGTGTGATTCTTGTCATCCAAAGTTATAAGGAAAACTCAATTTGAATTAAGTGACTTATGTAAGAACTAAGACTGAAGTATTCAAATGTAAAGATAATTGGGAAGTTTTGGAAGCTGCATCTGTTGTGAATTTTTGTTATCTAAACCAGTGGTTCTCAAAGTGGGGTCCTGGGACCCCTGGGGGTCCGTGTACCATAGCGTGGGGGTCCATGAAATAATTAAAATACATTTCTAATAAATTATAAAATTGTGCTGTGTCATTGAAAACAGCATATATACCATTGTTAGGATATGTGAGTCTTGCTACTGTTCATTTTATGAAAGCTTTTAAGATCAATTACTTGAAAAGTATAAATGCTGTCATGTTGAGTCCACAAGGAATGCAATGACCCTCAGTTTTAAAGTATACAAGTGGTATTTACATGATTCAAATTTATGTGTGATCTGTTTATCACGATGGAACAGGTCTGAAGTATTTAGATTAATAAGTTTTACAATACAAATAGTTCCAAGGGCATCTAAGAGTGCAAATGATATTAAGCATGTGCTTAATCTATGTTACAATTATACGGAAGAGGATTAGGGCCCCAGAAAAAAAAAAAAAAATTATGGTCAAAATGTTTTTTTAATGATTATTCTGAGAAAAAAGTCAGAATTCTGAGAAAAAAGTCAGAATTCTGACTATAATATCAGCATTCTGACTTTTTTCTCAGAATAATGATTAAAACAAGAAAAATTTGACCTTAAATTTTTTATTTTTTTTTCAGTGGCTCTAATGCTCTTCCGTACAATTATGAAAATTTTCTCACCTGTAAGGGGTCCCTTGCTCCAAAAAGTTTGAGAACCCCTGATCTAAACTACAGACCAGGAATATTAGGAGGGAAGTACTCTGTAAAGATGTACACAGTCTACTTGATAAATAAAAAAATTGTATCATATCCATGCAAATATGTTGCTTATGAATAAACAATATTTGTGTGACCACAAAAACTTAGGGAAGAGTAGCAACAACAAAAATTCTTTGAAACAATCTCCAATAATTTCATCCTGGAATAAATGTTATTATGTTTGCAACAACCAGATTGTAGCAGGAAACCTCCAAAAATCAATGGGACAGCTGTGGGCAGTTCAATAACTTTAGTTGATACTCATACAGTCCCTCCCTTTGTTTTATTATTCTTTAACAGTGGTAGAATATGAATTCACAAAAAATCTACAACAAAACTTAAGACGTTTGAAAGAGAGATAATAAAAAATGGTTCAACTCCGATTTAGCATATTATTTCACTGGGTTAAACTGACCTTGTTGTATCCCTTAGGGCTCAATTCGATTGTCACTGTATGAGGACAAAGGTCTCGCTCTTTCAGCTGGTTCAATGAGTGCCCCGCTTTTACATCAGGCAGGATGCAAAAGCACAATCCAGGAATTTAATCTTCCTGCTGATGAGCGATGATTCCACTTTTCCACAGCAAGCCGTTGAGGAAGACTATCTTGTTCAAAGAGCTAGATACAATCAACAAAACAACGGATGAATATTTTTCTGCAACACTTGGAGATTTCTCTTCTGTGGGGACAGCAGACTTCAACTTCAAGTCTTAGTTTGCTAGTTTAGAGTATATTTTATTTTACAAAGAATCTCTCGTAATGCTGTACTTATTTTGTGATCCAAAACAGCAGTATGTTATCCTCTGACCTTAACTGATCATTTCTGCAGTTGTCATAGGCAGAAAACATTTTGGTTATACAGAAAAAAAATCGCTGCAGAGGAAACAACTGAGCACCAACAAGGATCACCATTACTGTACGGTTGTTAAAACCAGGACAGGGGTCTGCAACAAGGGAAGAGGACGGTGATGGATAATTATTTTAAGCCTGTTCACAGCCCTTCTGGACCGGGCGAAATCAAGCCAAGGAAGCACCATCACCATCCCCATCATCACCTTCACCATGACCAAGACCCCCAGTCACAGAGGTATTGTTCATTCCACTCTTTGATCATGTATTGTAGAAGAGATATTAATAAACTTACACAACCGGTCAAACTTCTTAGAACACCCCAATTTTTCAAGTTTTTTATTGAAAATTATGCAGTTCAATGTCTTATTGTGCTCTGAAATGAAAACGTTGAACAAATAAACAATTTAATTAAAAAAATAAATCATGGAATCAATTCATAAACCAAAATGTTTTGATGGTCTGTCTTTCTTCCATTTTTAATTGCCTTTTTCAGGGCCATTGCTAACGCAACACACTACTTTCAAGCTATTTGATGGACTTGAACTGCTTTGATTTCAATGAAAAGGTGGAAAAATTGGGGTGTTCTAAAACTTTTGACCAGTAGTGTACTTATATCATGGATTCTACAATCAAACACCAACTCTGCCAACAATTCCAACATTGTAAAAATATAGTTTTTGAACTTTAAACAATTCTGCATGTACCTCATGGTCCAGAGTGATTACGGATACCGCTCATATTCCTGTGTCACTCTTCTGTCTTGTAGATACACAATGATTGAAGACACAGATAGAAATACAGATGACAGCCTTGGGCACCACCGTCACCATCAACATGGTCACTATTTCCATGAAAGCTCTCATCATAATGCCCGCCATCCTCATCATTCACAACAGTTTCACCACAGTGAAGAGGATGAGATACTTTTCAACTCTGAAACCCCTGTAACTCTGTCCAGGGCCTCTTCTTCTTCCCTCTCCTCATCCAATTCCTCTTCCTCTTTTTCATCTTGGTACACAGAAGAGAGTGCAAATGATCCCTTCTCTCTTCATCACACTGTGCAGCCACAGCACTCACTGTCCTGCTCCAACATAGCAGACATCCGCAGAGGTTTCAGGGAAGATGATGGCAATGAGCCCATTGTCTTCGCAACGATCACACAAGACAAAAAGGGTAGTATTTGCAGTGAGACCCATTCAAGCTCACACAAGAAAGAAAGGGGTGGTTTTTCTTTTCTTGACCGATGTCACAGCAGGAGTGCAGGCTGTGATGTTGGAAGGGAGCAATCCAGGGAACCAAATATGAACTGTGGCACTCTGTATAAGGCAGCTAGTTTGAACAGAAACCTGGCTTTCAGCAATGAAGACATTCTGTTAGGGGTCTCTCTTGGCCCCAAAAGGGC
This sequence comes from Notolabrus celidotus, assembly GCF_009762535.1. NCBI lineage: Eukaryota > Metazoa > Chordata > Actinopteri > Labriformes > Labridae > Notolabrus > Notolabrus celidotus. The sequence continues at coordinate 21,605,313 of NC_048279.1, forward strand.
AGTGTCCTCTAGCCAGTTACCCAGCAAAGGCATCCTCAAAAACAACGTGCCTCATAATGACATTCGTAAGGCTAAATCAATGGAGGTGCTGTCCCCGAGAGTGTCTAAAGGCCAAGATCCTAGTGGACAGAAGGGGAAAGGGATCACTCAAGTTGAGATTGAACAAGCCAGGTCAAATTTTGTGCAGGGAAAGTTACAATTCTCAGCTTTTCTGGATGAGATTACAAAGCAGGTTATAAGTCCATCTGATCTTAACATCTTGGGTTTGAATGATAATAGAACTACTGGAAATAAACCTGCCACAGCCCAAACACCGGCCCCAGTTAAGCCTCAGCTCCCACCCAAGAAACACAGAGAAAGCTCAGGAGAGGAGAGGGAACAGCGCCCAAAACAACACAGTAGACAGGAGAGGGAAGCTCTCAGCAGCCCTCGCAAACACTCAGATTGTTCCAATCCTGATAAACTCATCTCGTATGTAGCTAAGAAACATCATGGTAGTCCCCCACCTGACCACTACTCCCACTCTGCCACCCACAAAGCTCACCATGGAAGCGGCCGGATAGACAGGAGAACGTCACCAACTGGGGGCTCCTTGTCAGGGGACAGATATGGTCAAAGTGGTGCTCAACTCACAGACGGCACCAGTACCAGCCCTGAACCAGTCCAGCCAAAACAACGGCACCACCGTAACAAGCAGGCCACTGGCTTCCATGGCAAGCATACCCAACACTTCTCTCAGCACCAGCCTCAGCAGGTGCACCCTGGCCCTGGTCACAAAGGGCCAATAAGCTCCCCTCCATCCTCAGCCAAGGGTGTTGAGCCAGGCCATGGATCTGAGTCTTCATCGTCAAAGTCTGACTCATCGAGGACCAGGGAGACAGCATCAACAGCTACCAGTCACAACTTTGGGCAGAGTGGTCGTCATCAGTCACAGCATGAGGGGCACTCTAAACAACACAGAGTGAGTTCATTACACTAATGTTTTTCTACTGTAGTGGGGTACAACCTTCTGACTAAGGCACAACAGGGTTCCATCAAGCCCTTAGCTCTACAATGTGAGACTGAAATGTCCCATATATAACTTCTTTAAGTTTAGAAAAATAAGAGAACATTATCGGAAAGAAGTTTTGGTTTATTTGTCTACTTTTGATCCTTAAATCTGTTTTCAAACTCTCCTAATATAGCTTGTTGTGTATTTATTTATACAATGCGTGGTCTTTTACAAAAAACAACAATAAAACCAATACATTAAGAAAAGGTAAAGCTTGAACTTGGGCCATGAATGCCTCATTAATTTTCATTTCCTGCTAATCTAACATTTAAGTGTTTTGTATTTAGGTCATATCCTCAGTCAGACACCTTAAAAATAGATGAATCATGACTACAATGAATCAGTCCTAAAGCTCATGATGGCATAGCACTGCGTTGAGGGAAAGATATGTCTGTAAAAAGAACAGGATGAGCATAAGAAGTGCAGTGTTGCTCTTCTCTTGCAGAGGCAGTGTAGCTGAGTCACAGGCTGTGTGGGACGTGTCAAGCACTACGCAGTGCAAGCTGAGTCATTCTTCAGCACTGCAGCTGATTACAGCCCAGTACTTTCAGGGTAAACTCCCTATGAAAGTACCGGATTTATCAGTTTAGATATTTGTTTTCAAGTGCAAGCCTAGAGTTACTGTATTATTTGTAAATTCTTTAGTAGGCAGAGAAAGTAACAATGCACATGGCACAGAAGGCAGTTCCCTCAGTAGCAGGCAGCACCATGATAAATTTGAGAGTGAGTTGGTTGGATAAGAGTATCACATTGCTCTTATGTAAGTGTCTGTACAGGCTTATGCTCCCACTGTGTACTGTACTGATAACCACACACAACATTGCACAACCTTTCCTATGATCATGTGGTCAATGTGAAGGATCCATCTCATTGAAACTGTCATGATGATGACCTGTATGCCAGATACATGCATACAAAACCACACCTACATGGGAAGTATTACCGGCTACAGTACAGCCGAACTAAACTAACTGATTCTAGTGAAGTCCATTTCTGAGTAAATATATATATATGATTTATTCAATCTGCTGTGACAACAGGTATTCTAATGGATGGATTTTTTTTGCAGTATTTAGGTTTTTATTTTTTGAACCTATAGCACCTATGGCCTGTAATGAACCCTAAAATGCTACTGTTGCTTATATGTTTAAATATCTACATATTGTAAATGGACAGTGATGTTTTTGGAATTGTCCTGCCTCTGCTCCAGCACAGTGGAGTTCAAATTAAACAATTATGAGGTTAATGTTGTGACATTTAACAGGGAAACAGAGGGAGTATTCACATTTCATATTTAAACAGCTTTAATTTGAAAGCTGATCATCATAGTTTCAATACAATAAACATTCAATATGAAAGTTTTGATAAAGTGTGTGGTGCCTTAAACTTGTGAATTTTACTGAAATCCAGCTTCACCGGTATTTCATCTTAGAATATGTCCCCCATCTCTTGTAGTTATCACTCACTCTTCTCTTATCTTTATTTTGTTCCTTTTTAGGAAACACTCAGTGATGCAGATCATCTCCGGTGAGTGTGATTTGAATAAAAGCTACTTCCTATCTGCTACCTTCACATTTCTCTCATTTTGTTCACACTGTGTTTCATGAGATAGGTCATTTGTTATTGATCACAGTAATGAGCATCCTCTCTCTCCCTCGACTCCTCTTCTAACAGGGAGAGGTGTATTTATGGAACTCTTTTATATAACCAGCTGTTGGTGTTATATGTGTGTGAGAAAGGAATTAAAAGATATATGACAAAATAATAAAAGCACCAAATACTTTAAACTTCAAACAACTAAAACTCAGTGCTAGTTGAATGATAGTTGTAACCCTCCAGTAAGTACTAAAGTGTGTGTCCAATGATGCCGTTTTTCAATAATTTAAGAGCTTTTGAAGAAATACACCTGTAAATTATCCAACCCAACATGCTGGTTGCCAGACGTCTATTGTACTACAGCTGAAACAAGTAGCATACAACCTCTGTTGCAGCCATCTTTTCAGCATTTGTTTGAGCCCATAAGTATTAAGATCATGAGGTTTATTTAAAACACAAAGCCAGAAAAAGTATTCTTATGACTTAAAGAAACAATATTTCAAAGCATATGCAAGAAGGTCTTATTATGAGCAGATCTGGAGGTCAATGAGAAGTTCTGTAAGGTCTGGATCTTGATTCCCACTATATCTTTATGTAGTGCTAAAACAGGAGCATTTGAAATCACTGGAATGATGCCTCAAAACTTTGAATAAATGGAAAGGTATTATATGACAAAAAATCACCCCCCATCGTTCTGTCTTCTCAGGGCCCTGCAAGAGGAGAACACAGATCTCCACCAGAACTTGATGCAGACTGTGGTTTGCATTGAGAGCCTGGAGGTAGAGCTGCAGAGGACCAGGGATGAGCTCAGCCATGTCAAGGAGAAGTATAAAAGGTTGGGAATTATCAATACAACATGCATGAGTGATTGACATTGCTAATACCCAATGGCCTATATGCACAAACAAAAAATGTAGTGGACAGGGGAACCTCTCTCGTACGAGTATTAGGATGATGCAATACATAGAGGGCAAACTTATTTGATATGAGAGTGAAATGGTGAGATGTTGGAACACATATAGCCTCCAGAGCTAATCAATAAAATCCCATCAAGTCAACCTATAGCTTTGTATAAAAGTTCCTATAGAGCAATTGATCCATGGAACAAACAGATAAAAGTCACACACCCTTGCTTTTTTATGGTCACGTGCCTTTTTTTGTGACTTGTTTTTCTTGGCCAGCAGACACTTAGGGGCTTATGTTGTTTGTTCTGTCCCTTCACTCTCACCAGCAAAAGTTTGTCAGGCCTGTATTTCCAGCGACCAACTGCTATGGCCCACTAGGCACATACCAGACATTCTCTGACAGACTGGAACAACTGGGGTGAATGGTTATTCTCACACTGGGCTGCAGTTTGGTGTCAGTTGTTGTATAGCTGTAAGGAGACTTTGTGCTTGCCACTTGCATGAGAAACAACTGTCTTTAACCCATAGATAGAATGCAGACATAACAGTACTACAGTGTATCATAACATTGAAGTTTTATGGTTGTCCCCTTTTCTTCCTTGTCTTTCTCTTGCAGCCTTCTAGAGACCCACACTGGGACCAAGCAGGCCAATAACCTGCTGGGGGAACACTTGCATATAGCGGTGAGAAAAGTTGCATAGAAATAAGATTGTGGATAACATTGGCAGATTAATGAAGGAGGGAAGTAGTCTCTCTGCATTCACAAACATTGGGCTGTTCACATGTACATGACACACTGTTGTATGTCTTCTTACGTGTGAATAGTCGGAGAGCCTGAGCAGTGAGAGAAAGTACCTACTGAACCGTGTGTCCCAGCTGAGCTCAGAGTTGGAGGACGCCCACAGGACCATGGCTGCCCTGGAGAACATTAATGTGAGCACAGTGCCATCTAATGGACATTTTTGCATACTCCCACATACTCCCACAAACAGTCTGATGATTGAAAAATATAGCAGATAGAGAACATTTGTAAAGTACAAAACAGTAACATAGAGGCCATTTTAGTAATACTCATACACAATGTAAGTGAGGAAATGAGAAAAGGGTAATTCAAGTCAAAGACAGAAATACTGGAGGAGTTAAAGTATGAGATTAAATCAGTGGGATATCAAAGAGCTCCACAAACAATGGACATTAAATTGTCACAGAGTGCTTAATTCATCCCCCTTTCATCAATGAAATTTAAATGCACACACACACACACACACACACACACACACACACACACACACACACACACACACACACACACACACACACACTCACACACACACACACACACACACACACACACACACACACACACACACACACACACACACACACAGATAATATTTGAAGTAGATTAGAACAACGGAAAATAACTTAACATTATATAGAGGAGCACTGTCGATATGGGCCTCCAGATACTTCAAAATATTGGGTTAAAATACAGTTTTTAGTAATGCTCATATCCTTTTCTTCTGTGAAAGTGCCAAAACAATGTAAAAATAATAGTCAATAGAAGTAAACATTACATTTGACTGAAGTTAAAAGATAGAATAAAATAAAATAAAATACAATCAAATGACAGGTGGTAAATAAATAAATGAATAAGTAAATAAATAGAAATACAAGATGTCAATCATAAGAAGTTTTGGTCTTAGTTTTGCTCGCTGCCCGCATCCCAGTCATAAACAGTGTAAATTGAGTGTTTAGCTTTTTAACAGTGATGTATCATAAACAAAACTTAGTTGTTACAATTGCTGTAAGTGGAGCTTGAACTACTTTATAGGCAGTTACATTGAAGAAGAAAAAGGCTATGTTTACGTTTATTTATTTTTCTATTTTTCTCCAGTCTGTTAATCAAATCTGTTCTTTCTCAATTTTTGAAGAAATATTGTGTTACAATTAAAAGGGCTACTGTGGGAGAAGTTGGAAAACCTAACATTGTGTTGAGTCCAGAAAGTATTTAAAAACACTGAGAATAGGAGGGTATCAATTATTGAAAACTCTGAGGGTAAAACTAAGGATGTGTCTTCATTTGCCTGCATTAAGTCAGAGATAATGTCTGTGTTTGCCGTCTCATCATTAGGTGCCGTGCTTGATAAAGGAGTTACTGGAGAAGCACTTTAATTCTGCTGAGGCCATACAGAAGCTGCTGACAACCTCTGCTTCAAACAGTCAGTCTGCCAACTCTCCACTTGAAGACAGCCAGTCAAATGCTCCAAAAGTGGAAGAAGAAGTGCATGACTGGCTAACAAAATCAGAGGCAGGTCCGCAGAGGGTCACAGCCTTCATCCCATTTAAACAGGGGGTACGGACAACAGGAACTGAAAACAGTCTCTCAGGCCAGCATGATTCCAGGTACAGCCCACCTTTCTCTGTAAACGACATCAGCACTGCAATCTACAAGAAAATGGCTGCTAGTTATGCTGCCAGACCTCGACCCCTCTATCCCCAAAGCCAGCAGCAGCAGCAGACGCCCCTCAGTGCCAACCACACTGACACCCCGTCAAAGCTCCAGCAGGCCCATGTGGGTGATGACAACTGGGTGGGGAATGGAGGGGTAAAGGTAACTCTTGTGGAGCATGATATAGTGGATGTAACCTCCACGACAGCCCAGCAGATCCTGGATGACTTCTTGCAGCAGCTGGGGGCCAATAAGGAAGTGGGAGGAGGAAAGGAGCAGCAGGGCAAGCAGGAGTGAGCGGGTGGAGCAGAAAAAACAGGCAAAGTGGCAGACTGAGAATGTCGTCCCACAACATGGCATGAGGAATGTATATTCTCTTGTGCTTGCACTGAGATGTGTATTTATTCATATGTCATTGTGGTAACATTTAGACATTGTACCCTCAAATTAACCATTATGTGGAAGCTTAAAACTATTTTTATGATTTGTTTATGTTGTACTTTAATGCTCAAAGAATTTATAAACTAGAATCTAAAGGGAGAGGAAATTATTCACAGGAAGTTGAAATATTAGAATTGGTGGAACTGGAAGATGTAAGCACAGAGAAATCACATTGGATAAATACAAGAAATACTTTCTTTGTCTGCAGTGTATGCATAAAGATAGCAAAAGATACATTACATGCCAGAATATAGAAAATAACATACAGTAATAGAGGAATAAATCCCAGTTGGAGACATCATTTCAATATTGTGCTATTTGCTATACCTATTCCTTTATGTTGTTACCCTGCGACTTCCTCTCAAAGACATTGGACATTAGGTTGATTGGAAAGACATAATGAAAAAAATCTAAATAAAATCATGATTTTCTAGACGTAATCATAGGAGTACAAAAGCTACAATCCCTCTTTGAAAAAAAACACTGAAAGATAATTAAAGGAGAAAAAAATGGAGAAATTAAGGACTGCAATTAATACTTCTGTTCTTTACAGCATTATTCAAAAACTCAACCTGAAGCCTCTTACCAGGGTATTTTTTTCATTTAAGAAGGTTGTTCTATTGATAGGTACGCTTCAATAAATGGTTACCAGATGACAAAGACTGATGTAGCTACCTGAGGACTAAAGTTTAACACCTTTTTCAAATCCACCTTAGTGCAAGGAGAAGTGGGTCTCACCTTCTACAAGTGTTTTATTTCTCTAACACATTTCACTGAGCTCATGGTACTCATCAACAGTCAACGGCAGCCTTTTGATAAGCCTGACGCTTCTTCAATGTCAACATCAGTGAAAGATCTATTATTTCTACTGTTAACAGTAATATCCAGGAAGAAATACCTCTTGCATATTTTACACAAGCATTTATTTTCTCCTAAACAATATTTATGTGTATTTTTTGTCATGTTTATTAGAAAAATAATCTCTTTAGAAACTATGTGAAGCAGTTGCCTGATATTCTGGAAAGGTCAAGGACATCTGCTCGAACTTAAATTAAGTTATTATAAAAATATTCAGATTTGTGTGAAATATTATTTTCTGTTAAATGTAATAATGTACACTAAGAGATTGTGTAAATATATAATGACTCTGTGGTTATATGTATAAGGCATATGTAGATGACTTTCTTTTCTGTTATGTTTTATGGTGATGTAGAATACTCTGGAAAATTCTGTCAAGAAACACAAAGCTGTGTTTATGTAAAGGCAATGGCAATGTAAATTTAATAGAGGGCAGCAGGAACATATAAATGGCATTGTAATCTGTATAGCTCCCATGTTTAATCAATGTATACTTTACCTTATGAATTATACAATCATAAACATATACATTCATTCAACATGTATATGTCATTACAGCTGTTCCACCAATAAAGATACTTATCTTAAAATTGTACAACAACTCAGATTACAGATGACTGCTCGTTAATCACGTTTCTTTTGTTCAATTTAAACATTATAAGAAGGTACCGTATACTGAAGGACAAACAAAGACTGCTTTGCTCACCCATGCCTTTAACTGTTCACTGTGCTTAAGACTGTTTCTGTCCTTTATTTGCACGAAAATCGCAGGGAACAAAAAAAATCATAATACTGTCCAGATGTATTTTTGTCTGGCTAGACACACGGATAAGATTTGATATGATATGACATGATACAATAACTACAATACAATACAAACCAGTATGATAGGATACAAAAAAGAATGGCATACACTAAGATGTGACACAATGAGATATGATACGATGCACAACAAATGACACGAAACAACACAACATGATAAGATACGACATGATACAACATGACATGATACAATAGAATACAATATGACAAAATGTGAAATATTACAAAACAATATGGTTGGATGCGACAAGGCATAGTGTATTATAATGAGTTGTGTTGAACTGCAATGCATTGTGATGCAATGCAATGCAATGGATACCATACCATACCATACCATACCATACCATACCATACCATACCATACCATACCATACCATACTATAAAACACAGCATGGTACACTTCATCATTGAAATTTATCTTGGAATTGGTGGTACATACATTTAGCTCCTCCACAGTTTATTTAATAAATAAGGAACAATAAAACAAACAAGAACCAACAATCAGCACCTAAATATTGTTACCACCTGGCTCAAGGCTGGTAAGAAGAAGGTAGGTCACTCACAGATAAAGCTTTCAAAAGTAATACTTATTTAACCCAAAGATCCAATCTAATCAAACAATCATGTGATATATCAGTATCTGAGTAATCAGTGATGTCTGTTATGTGTGGATGAATGAAGGTGTTGTTTGATGGTGATCATGCATGCTCCAAAACCAAGAAAGACAGGATGAGGAAGGAGTAGCAGGCCCTGCTGAGAGAGAATGAGAGCTCAGAGAGGCAGGCTTTTCATGTCTTCTGAAGGCCCCACCAAGCTGGGAAGGTAACTCAGAATACCCCCCCAGCTCCACCCACATGCCATCTCCAGATACCTGCAAGCCTGAGGAAACACATGGAGACTGAAACACAAGGCATGCAGACAAAGCGGGAGGGGTCATCAACAATATCAACATGTAAACCAACCAACAATTGGCTCAAAAAACATATTGTACACAATATTGCCTTCTCTACCACAAGAGGGTTGGACAAGTATGCTTATTAAGGCAACATAAGTAATTTGTAGATTTGATTGAAACTGATTCTATTTACGATTATAACTGCTGCCAACACAAGCCATGGCTTCATCTTGACTGACTCAAGTTGTCATAATTGCTTTTAATAACAGTTTAATCCTATTGATCCTGCCCCACCAACCTCCCCCCTTACAGCACTGCATCCATAATCCTGTACTGTCTTACTTTCACTTTACATAAACTTGTACAGCTTCAGTGTCCCTTACAACATCCCTGATATCAATTTGGGAAAATTTTCTCTCATCTTTGGTCAATTAATCAATTTATGAATGAATTAATAAGAATCCTGCTCGCTGATGATAAGTATTGACAACTAGATTGTGCCAGATATGTAGTAAGAATTTTAGAATTCAAAAGGTTAATTTTTCAATAGAATGAGTTCTTAAAAGTTTTAAACCTTAGGAACATGTAGCCACTTATATTTGTGTAGTCTTCATAAGACTTTGATTGCAGGGCTTTACGTAGGGTACTCAAGTCCCTCTTAGAATCCCTACCATTTCCAGTGTTTGATGGCAAACCTGAGACTCTAAGCCAAAGCCAACACTGCTTTTGCTATTTGCTGTGTCTCTAATGCCTTCATATTGCTCAGCCTGTTCAGGTAAGTCCACCTGCCATAATAGTCCCTATGTGTCAATCAAAACAAGTTTGCTGATGAGACACTGGCCTGTTTTCCTATTGGCCCCTGGATTCTAATAGGATCCCAGGGACTCTGTGGGGGGGATTATGGATCCAAATTCTCGACTTTGGACAGTCTCTGCATCCTCCAACCATGGCCACAGCGGTTAAGAGATACACTTCATATGTTTAGTGCCATCTGAGGACAACATCCCATCAAGAAGAAGAAATCATTGGTTTTTGCTTAAAGAGGGAGCTACTGGGGTGTTATCAATTAACTTGAGGGAGAAACCTTTAAAGTGCGGGGGACTAAGGAATAACTTTCTTTTTTTCTTCTTATTTTGATAAACTCTCAAACTTTACATGATTTTTCTGAGCAGATTTGGATTATAAACTTTTGTTTAGCGCTCTTTCTGCATACAACGGAAACTTTTTGGATTATCGTCTGCAGTCGACTGTGTCCTTTTCCATCAAGGGGATCTACCTGCTTATCTCTAATGCCTGGAACAACTTAGATGAGCTCAACCTCATCTCGACAAACAACAGGTTCAAGGCCTGCATTGACAGCTGTATTTCTGCAACATAGGAACTACCACCTCGTGACCTGTTGGGTGTACCTCCTTATATGAAGCTGACCTCTCTGGACTAACAGGCACACTTATGAGCACAACCCACTGAACTCCCTCTGGTCTCTTCTGTGCTCTTTTATCTTCCTTTTCTTCCAGGTCGTTGTGTTGGTCTGTGTGCTGTAGTGAGCCATGGTGCTGCTTAAGATGAAATTCACCCAGCAGCGGCGGGTGCGTGTGGCTCAGGGCCTGTGGCTGCTGTCCTGGCTGGCTGTGATGTGCGGCACCTTTGTCTTTTGTCTGGGACTTTACCTGAAGACAGAGCTGCTCCGGAGGGATGAGGTAGAGATAGGAAATTATACACGTGCAAATGAATGCAATATCAGCAGAGAAACGGAAGTCAAAGTCTATAGAGACTGGTATTAATTACACAAACATGCCACGTTTCCCTTTGATCTTGATGTTAAGCTGTGTCTGCTGTGCTGCAGTTCATCAGTGACTTTTATTAAAACTTTACTCAGCCTAATCCACAGATACAAACACACAGCCCACAGACACTTGTGTACACATACTCATGTTGACACTGGGGCCAACTCATGCATGAGGATGTTGTGTGCTAAAATGCTTTTATAGAAATCAACATTTTCACCCAGAGCCAGTGAGGTTTGTGTGTATTGAGTTTGTGTCACATCATGACCAGTAGGTGAAGGTCAGGACCTTCAAAGGACGAATGCATGTGTTCACGTCAGGTGGTCATTGTGTTGGATTGATTGGTCATTGATGTGGATTGGTTGGGTACATTGATATCCAGCAGGCTGCACATGAAGGCTTCAGGCCCTAAACACATGCATTCAGATATTTATTGATCCCCTGTGAGATAACCAGCTTCCTTTAATCTCTCTGTTGTGTACCAAAGTGGCATTGGGTCAGTGCAGGGATACACCAGATCAATGGAATGAAGATACACTTCAGTTTCTTTTATATTTCAACATAATAGAGCCAGGAAGATAAGGGCACCTACAGACAGCATTAGAAATAGCTAAGTCCTTGTTTATACTTTTTAAATGAATACATCATCTAGACAGTTTATTTGTGCTTTACTCACTGAACTTTAACAAATCATCAACAGAACTGATTGTTTAACACAAAGCGGAAATTATTTTGGATTATTTCCTCAATTATTTTTCTGGGTGGATTGATACAGCCGGATGATAATGTTAGAAGGTGTTAGAAGAGGGCTACATTTTTAATGGTAATTTTAAAACAACAAAGTTGCTTTTTCACAGCTGACAGAGTTTCTAAAAGTCAGCCAATAATAAACCCAGTCCATAATTGACTTTTGCTAAGAGCAGGGCCCTGAAATAAATTTGTCTTCATATTACCATAGTAGCCTTTGCAAAAGCAGCTAATTGAAGCACTTGGCTGCCAAGGTCCTCTTTAGAACAGATAAGGCTAATTGAATGCTGGATTATTACGTGTGAGAGTGAGTAGAGGAAATGACAAAGTGACCTGTGGTTGGCTGCTGATCTTATGTGCTGCCTCTAGCTTCCACTGTGCTCTTCTTTTCTCGAGGTGATGGACAACACAGAGATCCATGTGGTGCCCAACATCCTGATGATGGTTGGCTTGGCCTCCATTGGCACCAACTGGGTTGCCAGTCGTGTGTGTCAGGACTCCTTGGATCCGAGCCGCTTCCCCCGTTGGAAAGCTTTCCTGCTGGCGTGGTTTGCTGTAGCCACACTGTTGTGTTATATGCTCATCTCTGTGGTGGTGCTCAGCTATGCTCTGCAAGGACGCCTAGAGGAGTCTCTGAAGGTGGGATCACTTGGCTTGGTTATGAATAGAAATTGGCAGAATAGGTGTCACAAATTAAGGATGGTGTTTTCTGACCCTCTTGCGAAATAACATAACAACACCTGATCCCCATTAAGATTTAAAAACTGAGAGAGACAGCCATCTGTCTGAATTGAAGGATGAAAATGGAGGGTTAGGGCAAAGAAGAAAAGCTGTGGTAAATTCCAGAAAATGGAAGCAGATTAAAATAAACAAAAAATAGTTGTGTCATTTCAAACATACTTTAGAGGATATTTGGCCCCATTATTGAAAAGGATCAAAGCTTTGCCATTAGCAGAAACATTTCATTGATGTCAGAAAAATCAGCCCTTAAAATCAAGAATCTTTTTGCAATACTACAATTTCCCCAACAAAATGCAAAATGTGTTTAAAACTAGACAGAACATTTCTGTCATATGTCTATATTTATCAAAAGAAAGAAACAGAAAATGCAGCATTTTTGGCATACAGTGCAGTAAGTCCCTACTTTTCTCTCCCTCCCTTCTCCCTTTCCTCGGCTGTCAGGTGGGCCTAAGGAATGGAATTCGCTTCTACAAGGACACAGACGTGCCAGGCCGCTGTTTTCAGAAAGAGACCATCGATCGTCTGCAGATGGAGTTTCGTTGTTGTGGAAACAACAACTTCAGGGATTGGTTTGAGGTTCAGTGGGTGAGCAATAGATACCTGGACTTCACCTCCAAGGATGTCAAAGAGTGAGTTCATCATGATTCAGGCAGTGATGAGTGGCACGCGAGAGCGAGAGAGAAGAGATGGAAATTGAGGACTAAATGAATGACAGAGAAGTAGTCTTCACATTCTAAAAGGTCAAACAGTTTGTGGTAGGGGAAGGATGGAGGGATGCTAGCAGGAAAAGAGTGATGTGAAGACAGTGGAAGAGTGTATTAAAAATAGATGTGGCCTTTGCTTTTGAAGAGAAAGGCAGGAATGGATGGAAAGGGTGGTTATGAAGCGAGCAGGGAAAGGTTAGTCAAAGATGAAATAAGAAAAGGGATGAGTTAACAGAAAGGTTATGACATGATGGCACTTAAATAGAGGCACTGCTCATTTCTCACTAATATTAAAGGTGTATTAAGCTAAACCTGGGGTCATTAATCTCTCTGGATATAAAATGTTCTGTGCTTTACTTCCAGTAGATTGATTAAATCTCCCTCTAATCTATTTCCCTTATCTGCTTTTACTCCCTCCTCTGTCTCCAGTCGTATCAGGAGTAACGTGGATGGCCGTTACCTGTTGGATGGCATTCCTTTCAGCTGCTGTAACCCCGCCTCCCCTCGCCCCTGTCTGCAGTACCGCCTGACAGATAACAGCGCCCACCACAGCTACGAATACCAATCAGAGGAGCTCAACCTGTACAACCGCGGCTGCAGGCAGGCTCTGACTGACTACTTCATGGGCCTGATGAATTCAACTGGTCCTGGTGTGCTGTCAGTCATCTTAATACAGGTGGGGTAAATGAGGGTATAAATACAACACTTCAGGGATGTCAAAAACATGGGTACCAAAGAGGAAATCCTATTTTGTTGAATATGTAAAAATATGAGCTGATTTGACCTGCTCCAGGCACTTTTCCCAGTGTGGGAAGACAGTGTTTCACAATTATTTTAAATTTACAGACACACATATATTAAACCATCCACAAGCTCTTTTTTTAATGGTTGTCTACAGATTGCCATGACAACCAACTGAAAGAAAACATCAGTAGCACACATTGATTTCTATTCTGTGCTGAACATGTCCTTTCAATCCTTTTCCAAACAACAGTATTGATGCCTTAAAAAACAGGACCTTAGGCTGCAAAGGATGCATTTACACATGTTTGACAATGAATCAAGACACAACACCTACAGCTCATCAAACATCGTTTTAATGCAGCAAAGTTGCAAGGTGTTGTTTTTTGTCTGGTGCACCACGTCAGAGTTATATTTCTTCGATATGAAGAGTGAACAAGGCCTCAAACTGAGCTGCAGAGTGCATCTCTTTCTCAAACAGAAGACAGTAAACACTGATTAATGAAGTCTGAGTTTAACCAAAAAAAGAAAGAGGATGTACAAAATAAAACTGAAAATGTGTTGAACAGCATTGACTGTATCTGATTATGAACAACACGCATCCATTTCATTCTATTAGGCGCTTGTTAAGCCAAAATACCACCTTGATGAACAGTGACATAATGTGCTGGTGAAACCAATGCAATAGCAGAAGCGGTCAGGCTGGTGGAGTGACGGGACTAACACCAAACCCTTCCACTAACCAAAGCACACATTAAACTTACTGATACAATGTCACAGAACCCTCAGGTTGTTACTGTCCACAGTAGAACAGATTCTTGTGGTGATTTGTAGCAGACACTCACAGCTATGTAACATTTAAGGACTCCTGTGTTAGCGTATGTCACAGAGGTGTCAACCAACTATCTTTTTGACATCAATTAACTAGAGCTGTCAAACAATTATTTAAAAAAAAAAAATAAGTGGCCAGATAGCTGTAGGCACCCTTTCAGCTCTCACTGTTGAAAGTGTGTTGCTTTTAGAGTTTTCCAGGCATCTCTGTTGCAAACTATTCAGCATGGCCTGTTCTGTCCTCAGTATTATACAGTCTTGGGTCCAAACTAATCTATGTTGCTGTATTTTGGCTGCAGCCTTACTCATCATTGTTTGAACCTCAAAGCTATTTATCTTTTTTTTCCTAAACGGGACGGTATGCCCTCTAAAACTAAATTTTCATTCTAACTTTGGCAGATTGATGGTGACTTAATCTTACAACACATTTTTTAAATTAGTTTGTTGGGGAAGCCTACAATTAAATACATACATGAATTAATGAGAATAAAACCCTTTATCCTGAGTGAAATACTAACTAAACCCTATCAGTCTGAAACTGACTTTATCTCACCTACAAGCACATAATCCTACAGCAAAACACAATTATGGATATGACCATGTTTATTCTTTCATGATTAAAATGACTCAGTTACACCTATTGGAATTAGAATAACAACATACTGTAGTTTTATACAAGGTAAGGGAAACTTGTCTCTGCTGTGGCTTACACAGCACAGTAATCAGACTACTGACAGTGGGATTGAATACAAATAAAGAAAGTCTGTGATAGCACATGTTGGACTGATTAAAAAGTTGCCATATCTCTTCAGATAGCTGTGCATGAAGCCATTTGATAATCTCATTTGGTGACACCCTTACACTGATTTTAAAGGTATTTTTTGACTTCACTGTTGTTTACATCTGTCCAGATGTCAGTGGTTCTGAGCCTGCGCTACCTGCAGACAGCTGTGGAAGGAGCCATGGCCCTAGAGGACCCAACGGGTGACAGTGAGGGTTACATCCTGGAGAAGAGTCTGCAGGAAACTTTTGAGGACCTCAAAGCCCAAGTCCTCACCTTGTTAAAGTTTGGCCAAGTTAATCCAAATGCAGGGCAGGAGTCTCCTGAGGCTGCAGACCCTGAGAAAGCGTCTGATGACACCACTGAGTAGGTCGCTTTGACAACTCCTTCCAGCTAGAGGGAGATGACCAAAACCTGAGCTGAGGAAGTGGGGTTAATGGGGGAGGGGAAGTCTCAGGTTTCATGGTTGGTGGCAGGGTAAAAACACACCTGTTGGTTTTGACATGTAAGGCTTGATTTACGTTACACCGAATCAGCAGCAGCTCCCTCGCACAATGCCAAAACAAGGCATGAATCCTATCAGGTTCTGCACAGACACCACAACAAATAGCTCTTTTGTGCAGGGCCACATAAATAGAAGTTTCTCTTGTAACTAGAGGAGAGTGAAATCAGTCTAATAAGGTGTAGTGTTTATTTATAAAGACATGTTTGAAATATTATGACAGTTGTTACAAGTTTTGCTAAATTAAAAACACCTGATGATAAAGTTCATCCCATTTGCATTGTATTACTTATCTCAAAGTTGTAGAGTTTGTACTAACCTGCAATAAAATACTTAGGAATGTGTTAACATGGCAGCCCACATGAATTATACATTAAATTTAGAAGTTTTTAACTGCTTTTTAGTGTCGGCTTTCTTTTGTACATAATGGAGGAGCAAACTTTGGTTTATAGGAGCAAAGAAGAGGCGAGCTAAATGAACTGTCTGTGTGTGTGCGCGTGTGTGTGCATGTGAATGCGGTGCCCTTTATGAAGCTGTCATCTTGTCTATTCCAGCAGCTCTGAAACAATCTGATAATCCTTGTGTGGTTAATCCCAGAACTGCTGCACAAGCATCACTGACAGTATGCGGGAACACACTGGGACAGAAGCAGCACACTTATTCAGCATGTTGCAACTGAAATTTATAAGATGGGGGGAAAAGCAGTGGTAAAATGCTTTTTGTTATATGATGTGTGCTCATTCCCCTAAAATAAAACTCTATCATAGAATAAGTTTTATGAATGTTTTATTCTAAGCATAACAGACCCATTAAAATGAGTTCATGTTCTTTCAAGGGGTGATAAAGACAACACAATAGTTCATTTGAATAAATGACAGGTAAGGAAAAATCTGAATTAGTAATAATTAAACAAATGACAAGCCTTACACAGTTATCTACAAACTAAGATACACTATTATGAGGATATCTGGTTTATTGTAGATATGATAGTGGGCCTATAATACAATTACCACATTAATAATCATCATCAAAACCTCTGGGTTAGATTAATTCAGAAATAGCTTTATGTCATTTGTATAGATAGATAGATAGATAGATAGATAGATAGATAGATAGATAGATAGATAGATAGATAGATAGATAGATAGACTTTATTTCAGACCCATAGGTCCATATCAGCTCAAGCATGATATAAAATACTAAAAATAATTAAAATCCATGTCCAGCAAGAAATAAAAAGATCATATGACAATAGTTTAAACATTCATTTTGATTAGAGCATAAAACGGCATTTGTTCTAATGTTTCCATAAGCAATAAAATTACCTTATGTATCTTTAATGTGGGCTGACCCTAAATCCAAACAAGAACTACTCTACCAAATGAAACGCACTATAGGCCTACTGCAGTCACAGATATCATCTTTACAGCTGAACAGGAAGTGAATCAACAAAGTAAAATTAGGGCTGCTTGGCAACACTTTTGTTTTTGTTACAAAAATAATGATGTAATGCTTTATTTTTAACAGACTGAACCAGAGCCCTGATTTTAAACCACCAGAGTTCGCTGTTGTACTTGAGTTGGTTATTTTGAGGACTGAACACTTCAGCTCTGACGACCTCAAATCAGGTTGTCGTCATCATTTCCACGGGATAAACAGCAGTGGGTTCATGATGAGGAAACTGTGGCGCTGTGTTTGTATTCTTATCGAAATAACTGACATAACATAGCCTATAGCAGTCATGCATCTAAGAACATGGATTTATGGGGTGAAATAAAGGTAAACATTTCCATAGAGCCATTTGTTACAGACCTATTCTTAATATTTGGAGTATAAAAATAAGGCCTCCAACCTCTGCACTGAAAACCAAACACATTAAATTGACAGTTTAGGTATAATAATTAAAGTCAGGTAGTGTCTGAAATGATATGACTACGAGCTGATGTATGGAGGGCGTGGATGATGTCCGCATACTAAAAACGCAACATGTGCTTTTTGAAAATTCCGGTGTGGTTTTGCAATGAAACCAACTGACTAACAGTCAGAGAGAGGAAGAGACAGCGAGGTGGAGGAGGGAGGGGAAGGGCCGCTGAAATGTCAAACTACTTCACTTGACGCAAGATGGATTCTCTCCCTTTGATTCATTACATACACTGCGTTGATAATACTTTTAATTAGCTCATGTAGCGTTCCGCAGCACTCGCAACACAACAATGGACTCCAACATTATGGAGATAATAGAAGAATTCATGGAGAGTGCGTTGGTGCAATGGGTACGTCATTTACCATTTATCACTTTTTGTTAAAAGAAAGGTCATATTTTTTAAGCGGCACAGGGAGGAGAATAAATACTTAATTCTACAGAGACAGTGCAGAAACCTGCCGGAGACAGTGCTAGTGCTGCTATACATTTATAGTTTGTTTCAAATGTAAATTACACGGTGTCATTTAGAGCAGTTTCATTACCAGTTGTATACACTTACAATAATAAAAAGCTTATAGTTGAATACAAAGCTAAAATCTGCCTAGATACTTGTAATTGTTTACAACAAAACAAACACTCTACTTCTCCTTTTGGCAGCTTCCCTTGTCTCTCAATGATCAGTTCTTCTCTCCCTGCAGTGAAACTTCCGTGTCCTTGAGCTGTCTCTGATTTGAAAATAATACAAAGTTATTTACTGTGTGTTGGGTCTGCAGAGGATTTGTTGTATATCTAACAGGCTGGTTTTTCAGCTGGGTTTTCCTCATGGGAAACCAATCAGCCCACGGGGATTTATATCCGCTTCTGGTCAATGAACATTGTTTACAATATAATGTCATTCTGTGCTGAGCCTTGTAGGAGTTATTCTCTATAGTTTTAATCTCTGTTAAAGAGGGGTCATAGGTCAGGTCCAATAGCCTGCAGCCATCATAGCTTTAGTGTTGCTCAAGGGCACTTCACCCAGGCGGTTATTCACTGACATAAGAGCTTCCACCCTGCTTCACATGAAGGACATCCTCTGTGGCAGGTCTGCTCTGCTGCCCCTTACTCACTTGCTCAGGGTCTCCAGTGGCTCTTCCTCACCTAATCATCTGAACCAACCGAGCTGGTTGCTCTGTTTACAGACAGTGCAGTTTTTGGAAAGAGCAGGTGGGAATAAGCCTCATTATATTGCAGTTTGCATTGGCACAGCTCTTCTTAGGAAAGAGAGAGACCTTGGCTGTGGTCCTGCTTGGCTGCCTGTCACTGTGAAGTGCTTCCCAGTGTGAGAGCACAGATCCCACCTGTCCAGACAGGTGCTCCGACTCAAGTGGCTTCCTGCACTGTAGAAATGTTTGCAATCCTCTATCTCCCACCTCTCTCTCTCTCTCTCTCTCTCTCTCTCTCTCTCTCTCTCTCTCTCTCTCTCTCTCTCTCTCTCTCTCTCTCTCTCTGTACCCTCTTTCTGCTCCTGTCTCTGCCTTCCTCCTCCTCTACTACCTCCTGCTACACACACAGGCTTATCTCAAAGCTCATGACTTGATTCCTCCCTGTCTCTTACAGGTTCAGCTGTTCGACACGATGGTAGAGGGAGAGGATGGTGGCTCTCCCTACAGCCAGTACATGGAAGTAAACTCAATTACCCAGAGTACCCGGGACCGGTACATGAGGCTGACCAATGGGATTTTCCTCAATGGGGTCATGAGGGTCATGTAAGATTGATCAAGGTTTTCTTGCTTCATTGCTTTGCTGCCATGTACTGTCTGCAATACAAGCAACAGCTAGACAAAATAATAATTATGTGGGGAAAATACAAGGAAATGTCCTGACATTTTATAAATGGAAGAAAGAAGTAAAAGATGTGTTGAGTTCTAATTTGTTTTTTTTGTTTTTTTAACTGTAGTGTAGAAAAAAAAAGCAACAATTTGCTTGGATTATGTATAAAAATCAACAAAAAACAACAACAGCATGGAAACCTTTTCTTCAATTTGGACAAACCATTACAGATAAAATGTACTTTTTAACCATGAAATTACATATTACTTAAGAGTCCAGTCATACAGTCCATCAGTTACCAGATTGAAACTCAGTAGGTTCTGGGTGGAATTGAGTTATCTCGATGAGATTGGCTGTACTGACTTTAGTTAACCTCCTGTAGTGCCCTACAATGTTCATATTTGCTGTTGTTAATGAGATGATCGACAAAAATTTGATTGATTTTGGTACAAAATCTGGTACGCAGAGTCAAAGATCCATAGGGGGGAATTTTGCCAATTTGAGTTTATGACATTAATCATTTAATCCACATAAAGTAGTACAACCTCTCAGTGCTGCTGGTATAGCTATAGCCTCTTTGTTCTTTTCCTTTTTGTAAATTCAATTTCATTAACATTCATCGAGTTCCATTTTGTAATCTCACATTGTCATGCAACCTGTGTAAAAGGCTGGCAGTAATGTGTGATCCATACATATTTGCTAATCAACTAATTATAGATATGGGGTCTTGCATGTGGAGCAGCTTGTTAGTAATCTTTGCTACATTCTTTATCTCCTTGTTCAATTTCCAGCAGAATAAAAATCTGTTCTCTAACAACTGGCAGGATGAGATGCGCTCACAATGCCCAACATCTAAAGTACATTCTATTCTATCTGATTAATCTGCCCTGACCCTAAACCACACTATTCCAATAAATAATTGCACGTCGATTCTCACTGTCTCTGTTTCTCAGGCTCATTAAAATTTTATTCACTCGCAGCTTAAATGCACTGTTGTATAAGGGTGTCTCATCTTGACCGATGAGGTGCTGGGCTGTTTGTTCAAGCTGCAGTTAATTCACAGCCGTGTCTCTTTTCTCTGTTCATCTTAGAGATCCAAACCCCAAGGTGGAGCGGCTCTATGACAGCGAGAAACACGACAACATGCTGAGAGTCCAGAACTTTTCAATTTTAAATCGACACCTCAGAGCCTTTTACCAGGTAGGTGGAGGGTTTGTGGTGATGGAGGAGGAGGAAGAGGTTTTAGATGAGCTCATCAGCAGGAAAATAATGAGTAATGGTTTGAGAGCCTACAAAGCATTCACAGACATTTCCACTCACGTAGATGAAACCCATTGATGTATAATTAGCCTTCAGTCTGTTTACTGGCCTGAAATGTTTTATGATGTCTGAGATAGAGTTTGTAAGTTTGTGACCACAATGGAAGTTAGCTTCAATTTCTCTTTTCACTTTGTCATTATTGTGCTGCAGTTTTTCGGTACACTTTTTTAAAGTAGTTCTATTATTCTACATCAAAATTCACCTCTAGAGATAACCACTTTGTATATGTAGCTTTGCAAACCAGTCAAACATACAGAATGAACAAAATACAGCATCAGTTTACCATCTCATCTCACTGAAAGCTTTGAAAATGGAAATGTGTGGACCTCAAATGTATGTTTTTTTCATCAAACTGTTTCAAATGTAAAGAATGATATTTTAAATCCACAAATTCAACTACCAAAATGTCCGCTTATTTTACTTGCCAATGTTCTCAAGAACAAAAAGTAATGTGGCAGCACGTATCATTACCTTGATGCTTTCAATCAATCAAAATGCTTTGTGTACTGTGAACGGTGTCACTTAAGGTGATAAACCCATAAAGCATTGTAGCAGGCAGCTGTTTTCAGCCCAGTGTACAGAACTAGCCTAGTGTCACCACACTATGGTACCAATCAGTTCATTCCAAGTTTTCCAAGGGCTGTTATCAGCATATCTTAATGGTTTTAGCAGCTGTAGTCAGTGAGATAAACAAAACATGGAGCAGTAGCTAGCTCTACATCTAATTAATTTGCCTTTTAGTTCAACATAATGCAGAGAGCTGGATTTTTGTGTGAATTAGTAGCACTTTCTTTTTGTATATTACTTGAGCCTCTGTCCATTTTGATACCACTCATTTGTCTGTATGAGGTTATATAGCTACAGCTAAAGGTCACTTAGCTCATTTTAGCTCCCAAACTGGAAACCATTTGGAAACTGTTGGCCTGAATCTGACAAAAAATCACCTAACTCCACCTTTAAAGCAAAGGTGGAATAAAGGAAGATAATCCCCCAAGGATTATCTTTCTCCTACATCTTCCATGATGTTATTTCAATCAGGAGAGACACAATTTGAAGATTAAATGTTATTTATTAAAACTGAATGAATAATGAAACTTGACAGAAATCTTTGGTGTAAGGACTCTATGGGGATAATTTTGAGAGTGTAGGATGTGTGAATTTGGCAGCAGAAGAAATCCCCCTCGAGTCCTGACACTGGTGGTGGTGGTTGATGAATCCTAGGAATTGAAGACTTTGTGGAGACCAGGGGTGTTTCCAAACCGCCTGCTACATACTACTTACTTATGTAGTAGGCAGTAGGTATTGCCTACTACATACTGCGTTTGAATTTACTATGACTGTTCTGTTCCATCTGTGTTGCAGTCATAGACTGTAAATAAAAATGGACAGCGTTGCTCCGCCTCTTCCCGTTGTACAGTTCTGAAGCCAAAAAATCCCTCTTCTGGGCGCAGCCATTGTGCAGCCAGAGCCTGTGAAGCCTTTGTAATAAGCTCAGTCCTACACATAGACTGTAAAAAATATGGACGTAGTATCCGTGACGTCACCCATCTGTTCCTGAGAGCTGTTTTGAAGCAAATCGACGGCAGCAGCCATATTGGTAATGCGGAACTCAACTAGGCAGAGTGTGACGTAGTGCGAGTCTCTTAGCCAATGGCTGTGTGTTCCCGACCGGGAGTCACGTCAGTCATGTCCTTATTTGGGCAAAACTCATAATCTTAATATCTTCTTAACCGTCATGTTAGAAAAAAATTCACCCCCCGTACAGTGTATGCCATTAGAGAGATTAGCGTTGTAGGGCCAAGCCGTTTTTTGAACCAGGCTGTAAACATGTTTATTAATGCTGCAAAGATCGTCTTTTTCCCATTCATATCTATGTGGTTTCCGGTGTTTCTGCAGCCAGCCTCAAGCGGATTTTCGATGTTTTGCAGTTTATATCACTTCCGCATGGGCTTCATCGTTTGAGACCGGAGTTTGCCGCTTGGTCCTACAGCATAACGTCACAAGACGCTGTCCTTTGAAGTTTCGTTCTACGGCGGCTGTGAATCAAAGGAAACCCGGAAGTAAAACCCAGTTTTTTAAACTCTAATAACTAACGAAAAAGAAACTTTTCAGAAAAAAGAGGCCTTGAACACAAAACAGTCAAATACTAACTACATATAACCACAGCATAAGGATGTGAGAAACATTCGTACGACGTGTATTTATTTTTTGAAGTTTGACTGCTCCCCCATTCAAATGAATGGGGGAGACGTATTTTTTGACCTATACTGCAGCCAGCCACCAGGGGGCAGTCACACTGCTGAAAGCGTCACCACCAGGGCCGTATCCGGCACGCTTGGTTGCAGTACGCTGGGTCAGACGTCACTAGATTTCTGGTTTCGGTTTCGGATTTCGGATTTCCTCCCGTCAAAAAAGAAGGAAAAAGAAAAAGCGGAACAAGCGATGTGCATTATGGGAAACAGTACGCGAGGCAGACTGGTCCGATGCATACTGTGAAATTTTCCCGAATCAGTAGACATCCGGGGAGTTTTGGCTTACTGCAGATTTTGCTCTTGTTCACTTACTGCTTACTTACTTACTGCTAGCATAGTAGGCAGTTTCGGAAACAGCCCAGGTGGAGATGGGGGAGGTGGAGTGGTGGGTGCCATCAATGCAAGAAGGAACTAGTTGGAGAGAGAGACGCACATTTAAAAAGACAGCAGAAAGTTGATAGGCTGGCGATAAGGGCGTGCCACTGAGCTATTGGATGAAAGCAGCCACTGATTAACCAATGACCGCTCTGGAGCATGCAGCTAGAAGCAGGTGAGCTATTGAAGGAGGGAGAGGAGAGTTAAACAACTGCTGTGACTGCTTTATAGTCTTCCTGTCTGAACTTTCGCTAGAGCTACATATCTTTTGTTTAAATATTCACTTCTTAAAAAGATTATGTGTTGAAGCAAGTCTTATATCTTTGACATCACAGTGCGAGAGATAGCATCTCCGAAAGTATTATTTACATTTCAGTTTGAATGAAGATTTAAGAAACAAGATGTGAAGTCTTCATTGCGAACTTGATAGACAGCTAACTTTCCCCCTCTGCTCTTAGTACTTATGCTAATCAACTTAAGCCTTGCATTTATAGCATTAAGCTTTAGTGTTGCATCAATTTGTTCTCAATTATCCTAAAGCAAGAAATGAATTGTTTCTCTGAGTCATTTCTTTAATTGTAGTCTTGTCTATGCATAAGTAAAGCCTCAACTTGAGCTTAATTGGATGTTTTGATACATTGTCAAGGCTAGAATTCATATGTCAGTAGGTAGGCAAATTATCCCACTCAGAGTAAACACTAAGGCATACCTGTGGCACTGTGATACAGCCTATACAAGCATATGAAAAGAGTCTGACCTGATCTTCATTGAGTGTGTTATAGAAAACATGTTTTTAAAAGCCCCATTTGCTTTCTCTTGCATTTCTTGGAAAAAAATGTTTCTCAAAACATTCATTTAATGGCTTTTCTGTGGATGGACTTAAATGACTTGCAGTTCATTAGAAGTAGAGGCATCTCCTAAAACCACTGAAAATTCTTCTTAAACATAACTCAGGGCCACACCAAATGGCATAGAGGAGGGGGTGATAGAGAACGGACGGAGAAGCAGTTGTCTCGCTGTAAGGTAGTAAAAACAGAGAAAAAAATAAAGCTCAACTGTTGGTCTCAGCACACGAATATTTTGCCTGAGGTAATTCTAGGAAGTTTGAAGTGTATGTGAGGGTCGACAGAGCATTTGCACAAAAGAGAGGATGAAACTGAAAAAAATCTATCCTCACAAGACATGTCCTTGCTTATTATCAGGCAAATGGGGTGAGAAAAAATAGAGAAATGGCGAGCTGAATCTTTTTTGCTGCAATTGTGGTTTGGGTAATAAAAATCTATCAAGTAGCAGCACCATGCATTGCATAATGTGTATTGTAAATGCCTGTGGCATTAGAGGAAATGACACAATTGCTTCCCCGGAGGATAATTCAAAGTCTTCTGTTCTCAGCAGAGAAAACCTCCTTAAGCAGCAGTCAGGTGGGCTCAACATGCACTGCATAGCTTGTCATACAACATAAGAACACGAGTCTACAAGGTTTCACTTCCTCATTTTCAGTGAATCGCTAATGTCCCTTGAAAGCTCACAGTAGCAGAAAACACTGCTGATAATTGGGAAGCTCATATCAGTCGGTGTTAAACCGAGTGCACTTAAAATGTCTGCACTTTAGCTGTGGATGTTTAGTTCCACCTTGTTCACGGTTTTACTTCTTGCTATCCTTTTTTTGTGCTGTTTTGCTGTGAGTGCGTTTGTGTGTGTGTGAAATATAGTGGCATTGTATGTGTGTGGTAAGTGTAAGCCACAGCAACAGTCAACAGCTTGTCCGTGCTCAATTTTTCTTACTGTGACCTCAGCTTCTTTAAAACAGCTACTCATACTGACATGTTAATGCATTCTACTCAGTTCTGTTTGGGTTGTTTGGTCCTTCATTGTCATTCTCTTCTCCACTTTTTTTGCTGTACCCTGTGTGTTGTTTTCCACTTTGTTCAATTCTCTGATAATTGTGTTATTCTAGTCAGTGAGTTTTATTTTGCCTTTTCTGTTGTATACTGTTTTCTGTTTGTTCAACTACATTTGGGTCTATGCTTAATGTGCAATATCAGACTAGGATGTTTGTTCTTTGCTCTCTTATTGTATCATGCTTCACTATATTCTAATTCTATTCTATTCCATTCTTTTCCCTTCTGTTCTAGCCTACTATTTATGCTATTTATGCACATATATGTGTGTTTATTCTCTCTTTCCTTTTTTCCTTTTGGCCTTTGTTTCCAGTCTTTTTAGTTGTTGCTGTTGCTTTGTCATATTCAGTTTGTTCTATTATATTCAATTTGATCTATTCTCAGTTTGTTATATTTTTTTAATACATGTATTTAATTACATTCTCTTCTTTTCTATAATTTTCCTCTCAGTTTGATTCTATTTTCATCAATGTGTTCTATCCAACTCCTATTCTGATGTTTTATACACAACGCTATTCTCAATCTTTTTCTGTTTTATACAGCTTTTTCTTCTCTCTTCTCTTCAGTTGTACCTTTTCTGTTCTTTATTTTCTATTATATTTGACTCTACTATTTTTTCATTGTTTTCTGTTTTTCTATCCTTCACTGCTCTGTTCTATTTTGCTTGATTTTGTTCTCTTCTGTGTTAAATGTAAAATCCTTTAATTGGTCTGAATGAAGACACTTTCCTGTTAATGGGATTTTAAGTGCTAATTTCTTGTGCCTACTAATTTATTGACCCTCTACATTTAAAGATCACTGTTCTCAGTGACATTTTTAAGGCTGCTGAACATCTCATAAATGATGTGTGAATTAACATAAAACTTTTCAGAATAAATCTGGTGTGCACATAAGCATAAAGGCAAATTAAAACAAGGAATGACAAAAAGGCAAGACAGCCTACAAAGACGTTGAAATCAAACTGTCTGTGGGTAACAAGACAGAAGCTTCAAGTCTGCAACGTAAAGTTGATTTCTCGACAGTATAGGGAATATTGTAGATGGTTTAAGTTCTCATTGACACTGCAGCATGATGAAGAATCTTTCAAATTCTGGACCATTTTATACAAATGTCAATAATTTTCAAAGGCCCACTCAAAAGTCTAATTCCGTCTTCTTTATTACGTCTTTGAAGAGAGCTACATGTCCTATATACATCCACAGTGAGAGAAACTGTCCTGTAAATCATTGCAAAGCTCAGATAACTGCACCATGTATCATAAGTGTTGGTAATCTCTCTTTAAAGCATGGTATACAGTTGGATTAAGCACTGATGTATAAAATATAGTGTAGAAGGGATTTGAGTGATTAGCAGTCAGTATGTATTTTGGCTTTACACTGCTGGAGAGGCAACTGTTCCTCATGTTCTTACAGAATTTCTAGTCCAGCTAATCTCATGCAGAAGTCTGTTTGGCAGCTGAAGCCATGAGCTGCATGATGACCAACACAGAGCTGCAGTGGCTAACACCCTGAATGCCCTGGAGGAGGAGAAACTTCAGGTTGGCTGCACATGGCACTGATGCCAAAATCACACTTGATAGAGTTGCTGAAAGGACAACTGCCTGTTTTTGTACATTTCCTGCTACATTGTGCAGTTTATAAATTACAGTTAGTGGCAGAGAGAGTTGTAGTTGTGACTTTTGTGTTATTTTGCATAGATGAATTGCGGGAGGATGTGAACAGGCTTTCAGAGCAGTTGGGGCAGAAGCTAGCCAACAAAATGTGTGGCTCTTTGACAGAAACATTTTTAATTAACAGGGACTTTGATCTGGTTAGTTCTCTGTCTAAGGCCAAGTAAATAAAGTAATACAATAACAGAATGATGTCTTTGCTGAAATTCCTTAAGGGAAGTCATCTGCCTGCTTCTTTGGTGTTGCTCTGAATGATATTGTAGGAAGAAGCTGCTTCAAGTACTTGTTTTTGTTGCCAGTTAAACCAGGTTTCTGGACCGGGAGTGTCTGAGGCGTTTGTGGTCCAGATTGATTCAGCATCATTTATAATTTGCCAGGAGATTTGTCCAAGATCTTGAATCAAAAACTACAGCTCAGTGAAACAAGCTGACCAGAGTGTTGATGGGCCTTCTGCGAGCGCTGAATCTCTCCATTAACACTGGAACACAGTAGAAATGCTGCAGTACTGGACCATGCCAGAATAATCTAAACTCATTGGCTTCTTTTTGCCCACATTACCAGTCCACAACAAAGACATTGTGACTGTTTAAAACCCAGCAAGGGAACCCGTACCTTTGCATTTTTTATATTTTATGATTTAACTGAATTTTTTAATTGTCTCTTGGGAACAAAACAATTGTTTAATTTGAATACTGTTGTTATAATGTCTTTTTTTTATCTGGGTACAGAACATTATTTATAAATCAAACACATACCATATTGCAACAACTCAGGAAGAAAGCAAGCCAGAGCCCAAAGACAAGCAGGTTGAAATAAGAAAAAAAAGGCAGGCAAAGGTTAAGCCAGGTAGGCAGCCAAATCAGGCGGACAAATCCAATAAAAGGCCAGCAGAAAAGCTTCAAACCATGGGTCAGGCATTGGGTCAAGCTAGCAGAATGGAGGCTCTAAAGCTAGCCAGTCGCACACCAGACATTCTGGCGAAGACAGATTGGAGATATATTGGTAAATGTGCTGCTGGTTTAATCAGGTCAAAGTGAGCAGATTAGTTGGTTGGCAGAAATGGTTAGATGATTGGAATGGTGGGAACAGCAGAGATTAGGACTTGCCTCTTCACGCATAGTGATCTTTCACCCATTTTCCAACATATCCTCTTAACATTCTGACACTGTAAAGTTACCTTTGGGTTGGTTGTTTTGTAGTTTCAATTTTAGGTTTCAGGTTTTCTGGTGTTCACAAAATTGATTGGTTGGCATACAAATGGGTGTCTGAAGCATTCTTATTTCCATTTGTTGTCATCTGACTGATTTAGCTTACATTAATGAATAAAGACAGACGCCTGGATGCAGTTGGCAATCTGTGTTAAGAGGTTTTTTTTGCAACCACAGGCGACTCAAGTTGCTTGTCAGACTGTAAACAAGGGACACACATGGAAAAAGAGGACCTAACATAGGTCTTTTAATGCGAACCACTGGCTTCATCAGAAGCCTGAAATGTTGGCAGTTGCTCTCAGAAGCTAGAAGTTTTCAAATTCCAAGTTGTCTAGAGCACAATATAGGGGTTTCTATCAGCCAGTTGTAAGTCATTACTTGGCAACTGCATTTTTTATGCCAGGCATGCAGCCTTGAAACACATACCAAACACAACTATCAAAAAAGAACTTCCACAACACTTACAAATGAATGTTTGATTCAAACAGGGAGTTGATATTTTCAGCTCTCCTCATATTCTCTGCAAGAGTATTCCATTGTGTTGAAGTATACTCGAGGAGGGCTGCATTACAGCTGATAGCTACCATAGCTCTTGATGGGTTCTAGTTGTGCATGACACTTATTGGGACCTTTGTGACATTGCTATCACTTGACCCTACCTTTATTGTGTGTATAGCGTCACAGAAGGCGTAAAACTTTCAGGGTTTTGTTACATAATTGTTTGTCACTCATCTGATTTGTTTTTATGTTAAACATTTGAAGCAAAGTTTGCACCCACTGAAATATATCAAACCTAAGTGGTACAAAACCGCCTTTACCAGGAAGAGCATCAAAAAGCTGCCTCTATCTGTCATCAGATCTTTGTTTACACCACATACTGCAGGAGGCAGGTGGAAACTTTCTCTGTTGGTGAATATCCAGGTTTGCTGTGGGCAGACAGACAGGCCAGGCAAGCTGATTACTATAGGATTTTTTTTCTCTTCTTTTTAAAATTTATTCTTTTCTTCAGGAAGACCTGCAGCAGTTGATACTGATGCCTCTACCGAATGTTGCCATATTGGGGCAGGACCCCCTAACAGGTACAAGATAACACGATGCTATCAGTGCCATGTCTCTCAGGCAGCAGCAAGAAAGTAATTATACTTTATATACGAGTCCATATCTCTGCTATCAGTGAAACACATTAAGGTGATAATGATAGGGGGGTGGGGGGGGTGGAGGTGGGGGCGGTGGAGATGATGATGATAATGATGATGATGACAGTTATTTCTGTGTCCTCAGAGGCAGCCGTGGAGGAGCTCAGGCGACTGCTGCTGCTTTTACTGGGATGTGCGGTGCAGGTGAGGCACTCTCACATGGCATCATGTTTTGTAAAGGTCAATAATTACACCAGTGATCCTGTGGACTGACAGTTTTTTGCACTGATAATCGATTATTTAATGATTTGAGCCATGCGAGTAGCCTGTCCATCTCCTTGTCAAACTCTGACCAAATGAAATCAGATGGATTATCATAACACGAAAGCCCACAGTCCCCAAAGACCCTAGTGGAGGCTTAGATTTCTACTTCACTTCACAACATTCCAGCATCTTTCAAAGTATTCTTTTAGCAAAAGTAGCATCCACATACAAATACACCTATACCTCATGAATGCAGTGCAGTGCAGTCTGCATGTTTTTAAAGGTTAAATGTTGCGTCATTGAAAAATGTTCAGCAGAAGAGGGAAGAGAGAAAAATCGAATTGAATGTAAATCATTTGTTTATTTTTCTTCTTATCCCCTTTAATCATCAGTTGTGCAGCCAACTATCTTTAAAACTCACATAATTAGGTAAATAAACATCACCTGTGTGTTAAGGGCTTTACATAGCAGCAGTATAAACATTCATATATCAGGAAGGTAGAACTTTTAGTGATTCAGTATTGTAGCAAACCATTTACCATTAGTGGCCGCTTAAAAAAAACACATTTTGCAACTATGATTCCATGTGAAGGAATAAAACCTGGAAACATGAGACGACATGGATTACTGTTTGCAATCTTCATATTCCACTCGCAAATTGTGGCTTTAATGACCACATTTTTTGTCAGATCATTGCTATTATAACTTGCCACACTGATTATAGGTTACTCAGACACAATGTCCCTAAAATGAATGTACTGCTTCAGATGAAGAAATTCAATGCCTTTAAAGTATTTCACAACATTCTGATAACATTCGTATGTCAATCTGCCAGATACTCATTTGCTTAATGTTAGCACCATGCTAACAGTAGTGTTTTAAGTTTTTCTTTCTTTTCCCTGCTAGAAGGTGAGGGTGTGATATTTCATTAAATTCTCGTATCGTCACCATCTGGCAGGAACCTTGTATCTCCAAAACCACTACTTTCCAGGAAACACTGCACACGATTCAACCATAAGCCTTTATCTTAAACTTTCATCTGTTGTATTTTTTGAAAGCCTACTAACAGACATAAAGGAAAATCAATAGGATTGATTAATGGAGACACACGGTTTCTGCCTGACAGCACGATATTCAACCTAATTCGGGTCAATACAAGTTGATCTTCTGTTTGATTATGATTTATTATATTTTAAGTTTTCCAACATCGGAACCTATTGTAGCGGAGGACTTTGGAAAAATAATATAGTTTCTGTTATCACTACTACTAAAATGATGTAGGTAGAATTTATATTGGCATTTCAAGCTAAATCTGACATGCCCATACTTTTCTGTACTGTAGTAATGATTATGAACCCTCATTGAGTAAACAACAAGACTCTCCTTTGGCACCACCCTCAGGCCAGATTAGACACAATTCAATTAAATTCAAAAAACTTTATTTGTCCCCAGGGGGGCAATTTAAGGCACGTATGAGCAGCATTTTTCACACTTTTTTCTACAGTATTGATCTGAGAATATTATAGATACCTATCCCCCTTGAAACTGTTGTATTCATCACCAATGATTAACTTTTCTTGTTCACACGAGCATTGAGGCCAGTATAAAAAAATAACGGTAATATCCTGAAAAACAATTTAGTTTGGGTAGATCAGCATTACTTTGATTATTAAAATGATTATAACAATGCTCATTTTTAGTCTGAGGGAATTCTTATATGTAACAAAAAGCCCTATAGTCAAGACTCAGTCTATCAATCCATCAATCTTTGTATGGCATCAGTTCATAACAAATGATATCTCAAGACCAAAAGTACCAAAAGTGCAGGTCTGGACCAAGTGGCAACCTCCGGGCTAAAAATATGGGTCCAATGTGGAAGTGCTAAAAACTGCAGTTCATCAAGGATCTGCTTGAGGCTGGCTCCGGAAGTACTGGAAACCACATACACACCAATTAAAAAAAAGCAGATCTTTACAGCAGAAATAAACATGTTTACAGCCTGATACAGAAGACGAGTGTAGTCTGGATAGCTAATTTCTCGATCAGCACACACTGTAGGGGGGGGGGATATTTTTCTAACGCAGCAATTTCGAAGATATTGAGATTAAGAGTCTTCAAATGAGAGGCACAGCTGACTTGATTGACTAGGAGGCTCAAAGCCCACCTCTTTACGTCACAATCGCTTGACAGCAGCAATATGGCTGCCGCCAACGATTGGCCTCAAAACAGCGCTTCAGAAACAGATGGGTGACGTCACCGATACTACGTCCATATTTTATACAGTCTATGGTCTGGACAGTACTCTTTGTTATGTTATTTACAAAGACCAAAATGTGATAAGATTCCATGCCATCAGTCTTGATCCACCATGAGCAGAGCACTGTGCAGCATTTAACAGGTTACAGTGTTCAGGAAACACTTCTATGTAACAGGCAGAAACTTTGAGCAGAACCAGACTCGTGTTGAACAGCCATCTGCTGAGACTGTGTAGGACTTGGAAAAGGGATAGCGGTAGATGCATAAAGGAAAATATGGATAGAGACAGACACAACAACAATAGATCATGCAGACTTATAGTTAAAGTGCCAGTTATGCTGGTAAAAGTATGTGTAATATTTGCAGTTACGGCAGGGTAATGATAATAGACTGATCTTAGTATTAATAACAGTTAAAGTCAACAGGTCTAACATTAGAATTTCCAATTATGAGGATAATAATAGGTATAGGAATGATAATATCAATCATTGCAGTTGGAGTCGAGCAGTTCTAAGATTAACATTATCATTATACATTAATAATGAAGGTAGGACTGGTATCAGTAGTTGCAGCAGTTGGAGTCAGGCAGGCCGATGGCAGCAGACTGTCTCATCATCATATCATTACCAATGTATATTTTGATTACATGCTTACCTAATAGAATATGTTTAATTAACGGATTCATACAAACAATTCAGTATAAGAACAATTCATCTATTGAGTTATGATCTCTGTCATAAAATAGGTGCTTTAATTTGTTGTCAAATATTGCTGATATATGGATAAAATGTATGTATTTTGACCCAATACATAAAACTGTTGAATCCTTCTGTGTCTGCAGTGTGAAAAAAGGGAGATGTTCATACAGCAGATCCAGTCTCTTGACATTGAGACTCAGGCAGCCATCGCCAGCTGTATCCAGCAGGTATGTTCAACTCTAGAACTAATCAAATCATCCCCTAAAAATAAAATGGATTCACTGACTGACCATCAGTATTAGGAGATTTTATCAAGGGGAGACATATCAAAGAGGTGCTGTGTAAGATTTAGCAAAGAATTTCTTCACTTTCTGGCCTGTAGGCAGAGAGAGTGAAACTATTACAGGTTCTATTGGCGCTTCAAGGAAATGTGAAAATTAGCTACTTGTTATTCTGCCGGCGGACTTTGAAGGACCTCTGGGTGCCCCTCGCTGCCACCGTGGGATGGATCCTTCACCCTTTCTGTCCACCCCTCCACCTCCACCTCTTCACATCACCCTCTCTCCTTCATCCCCTTTTCTGTCATTCTCTGCTTCCCCTCCAATAAAGCCTAAATGCCAGATTGTCCTCTTTTACAAAACCTCCAGTGAATAACTGCTGCATTATAAAAACAGCGTGTTGCATACCGGTGTGTCTGAATTACACTAGCAGCATGCGGCCCACCAACCTTTTCTCAGCCTCATAAATCAAAGGTGGAAGGTGGTCTCTGTGCGGATGGATGCACACCCAGCTTCGTGTGTCTCACACCCGAGGACATTTGAAACCTGTCCACCTGATCATTTGTTTTCCTTGCATTAGTCAGGCACATTCAGATACATTTTCCCAACGAATACATCTCCATGGAAATCGTCTTTTCATCTGTATACTGAAGCATTTGTGATTAGTATTCAAATAGCCCCACACTGCCTGCATAGTTTGTCTCCAGATCTGCTGTTTTGTGTCCCAGAGCCACATCGATCTTATCAGAGAGACCTGAGAAACTGTCCTTGCTGCAGGTGACTCAGGATCCTCGAATAGTGCTGCCGCTGAGGTGGGAGGAGCTGGTGGAGGTTGAAGGTGCAGACTTACAGCTGGTGTTCAGCTCCATGGCCAAACAGATCCAAAGCCTGCTGGCACAGAGAGATACACAACTGGAGGTAAACATATATACACATTGTGAAAGAACAGTTTGACACTTTATTTTCTTAAAGTGAGAAGAGAACATTTATACCACTACAACATATGTTCTGTGATGTACTTACATACTGTGCTAAGTTGTACAAAGTTATCTCAGGACACTGAGTCTAGACTGTATTCTTTGCTTGATTGTTTTGAGTGATTCAACAAAAACCCACTGTGTGTGAGCACTTTGCAACATTTGTCAATAGTGGAAAAGAAAAATATATGTTTCAGGAGGTAGAAACCTGGACAGAGCAAGATGAATTATGAACAGCCAATTGCTCGGATTGCAGTGTGGTATCTTTGCTCTGCTTGTGCCACGCTTCTAAGGCTGCTCTCTGTGTCTGGTAGCTGTCATTATTTCTCAACTTGTTTTTGCCACAATACTTATCAAGTTACAGTGCTGCTGGAGACTAACATTTAGGTCACAGTGTCAACAGGCAGAGGCGAAATGCATCACACTCCTTTTCACGGATTGATTACATTTGAAGTGCGTGATCAGGCTGTGTCTGTCCCTTTTGTTGTAAAGACTTAATCACCATTGTTTTGGGGTTTTGACTATTTGACACACTCTGGTACTAAGTAAGAAAGCTGGGTAATAGTCTTGATAAATAATGCTGATTTGGAATTGATTAATTGGACACTAAGAGACGCATTTTCATTTTCACTCTCATTTATCATTTATATAAACTGTCTAATTATTTTCAGACTGTTAGAGTCATACCAAGGGCAGAATGTGCATTACATGGTTTTGAACAGATGTTTTTTTTGCCTTTAATGATTTAGAAATGAATCTTCTGTGTCATCTTGTAGGTGGTCTCATGGTGTAGGCAACATATCATTCAGAATATCTCTGGCAGAGGAAGATCTCTGGTGCATAAAATTCTGTTCGGCATTCATGTATGAGACCTACATGATGTTTTCCATTACATCAGCATGATAATTTAAAAAAATCTATTTATTTTTCATGACATAATAAACAATTAATTAACTAGAAATAAGGACATGCATAAGTAAGGACAGCTCTTGCCTCATTAGGGCCTGTCACATATTTGATCAACATTTTATGTCCTATGCTGCTCAAATCTCATATTCAGTTTGTAGCTTTTATGCAGCAGTCTCACATCAAGCTGGTATTAAAATGGCATCTTAATTTGGAAGACAGTAGAATATATTCAATTTGGTACACCGCAAGTATGCTGTGGGATTTGAGGTTGGAACACGAAAAGCTCTGTGGTTTTTGAAAGCATATGAAAAATGAAATCGAAGTTAATGAAATATGGCAGGGGGTACTACTTTCCAGTGTTCATGTTGACCTCACTGAAAATATAAGAAATACGAAGAGGTGCAAGGTCATTTTTCTTCTTTACTTTTCAAACATGAAGACACAGACTCTGATCATTGTCCCATACATGAGCACCCTTTCTTTATCAACATTCAATAAGATATTTTGCTATGGATTTTTGTGAGAATGGCAAATAAGTTATCTGTTCTGTTTTAAATAGTGAATGATGTATTTAACCTGAAGCTACAACCTTGATTTAACATCAGGGTGCATGAGATGGTAGATTTTGATTAAATATTTTCTACAAACATAAATTACCTCTCAGATCTCAAATTAGATCTGTTGAAACAAGGGCTTGCCTTGCTCTCCTTTTTTAAAATTCCAGCATGAGAGTGGTTCTCAACCTTATTGAGTCAAAACACCCATAAATAACTTTATAGGATCCAACTCCCCTCACCTCCCTCTGCCCCCTTTTTCCCTTTTTTTGTTATCTGTGTTTAAATCAAGCACCTGATCTAAGTGAAAGTAAAAATCGTTTTCTGATAAGAAACCTGTATTGCATCCCCAGATATGGCAAACAAAGAAAGAAAAATGTATGTACATCACTTGATTAACCAAATAACATTGGGTTATGAGTGTATATCTTTTACTCCACTTCTCCCTTTCATTGTCCTCTTCTCTGTCTGTCTCTCCCCTTGTGCACACTGTTGTTTTTATGCATGTGTATGCAAATTAAGGACCTGTTTTTAAAGTAAATGAGATCACATTGTTGAAGCTTGACCCCCAAAACCACCCCTGTAGAGGTACAACAAACAGCCTGATAAGTGAAGAGTGGGCAATTTGCATATTTTATGTGCATGTATTGATTACAATTTACAGTAGATCACACACCTTTCCACCCACTCTTAAATAAGGTTGAATTTAATTACGTTTATAGAACCCAGGCTTTTCACTGATCTATGGATCATGGTTGTATTGTGGGTGAATTTTATGAAGAAAGACAGAACTTAAAACGTGCAAAGCCAACATGTAGCCTGTGTTATTACCATGATGGCAGAGCTGGAGCCGTCCTGCCTCAAAACCATCACATAACCAACACACTGTTGGTCTGGAACAGAACACATAGGATAGATTATGTCCCTTGTACAGGTGATTTATGTTTAAAATCTACTTCCTAGTAGATTTTAAACTTCCCCAAAGATATGTTATTTCGTTTTTAATATGTCATTTATTTCTACCTCCACAACCACTGCTGTATGTAACTACATAAAAGTGCAATCTTCATCGCTTATTGTATTCACAAAATGTTGCATAGAAAGAAAATTACAAGAGGTTAAAAGTAGTTCATTTTGTAGAAGAACAGTGTTCAAAACCAAGAGGTGTGCAAATACTCAAATGATATGGAACCTTTAGTCAGTGTGAAATGAAAAGTCATTATTATTCATATCGAACTCTCTTTTCAAGGAGTTTTGAATTTTATCTTTCACTTCTAAATTTTACTTTTCAATCTTCTCTTTGTTCCTATAATTCATACTGTCTTGTCTCTCTCCAAATCCTTCTTTCCTCTTCTCTTGTTGCATCTAACCCTCCAATCTCTCTCTCTCTCTCTCTCTCTCTCTCTCTCTCTCTCTCTCTCTCTCTCTCTCTCTCTCTCTTTCTTTTTTTCTTTCTCTCTCTCTTTTTCACAGAGGATGGCCGAGCTGTGTCGGGAACGGGAGGCCCAGGCTGACTCAACCATGGGGCCCCTGGGTGGACACAGCGAGGAGCCACCACAGGGTCTGGCACTCCAGCTGGCAGATAGCAAGGCCAAACTCCGACGCCTCAAACAACAACTGTGAGTGTTTGTGGGTGTGTGTTCGTTTGTGTGCGACGAGTAAACTGAAAAGAGGACCTTTAAAAAAGTTAAGAGAAAGGTCAACTTAAAAAAACATGCTAATTATTTTATAAGACTTCACAATACACAAAACTGTGACTTTTCACTGAGTAACTTTTTCGAACAAATTACACACTTGATGCTATAATCTGATTCCCACAGTGTATTAAATGTGAATAATAAAGGTCACTGTTGACCTGTCATAATATCTGGATTTATTGTGTATTTGTGGATATTTCCAGCAAACACAATCAGTTCTGACCTTTTTTTAACAGCCAATGTATCATAGAAATGGCAAAAAAATATAAGTTTGAAACATGGAGTGATTTTGTTTTATATGGTTGTATGTTT
Organism: Notolabrus celidotus; assembly: GCF_009762535.1. Taxonomy (NCBI): domain Eukaryota; kingdom Metazoa; phylum Chordata; class Actinopteri; order Labriformes; family Labridae; genus Notolabrus; species Notolabrus celidotus. The sequence continues at coordinate 21,642,710 of NC_048279.1, forward strand.
TGCTTGTTTTTAGTGAAGATAAAGGTGATCAGATACTGGATTACACACAAGAGATTCAAACCATGGATGAACAGCTCAAGAAACTTCAGAAAGAGGTACATACAGCCTGACTTTTTACTGCTAGAGAAATCCTTGCTTTAGAGGTACAGAAACACTTAATCACACATAAAGCTGAACTAGTTTGGCAAAAGCTGTAATGTTAAGCCTGAAAACACTGCAGCACAGCCAAAAGCACAAAACACAGGTGGCACTTAACAGCCAATAAGCTGATTCCTCTAAGGTTATGTATTTAGCAGAAATTCGACTGCACACATTGCTGCTGACTACGGATTTGTCCAGAGGAACATTGCTGAATGTGACAGTTTAGATGCCCAGGATCTAGAAGGTAGTTCCAGGCATGATCAGGGGTCATTCAAGGTCAAAATATTTCCTAATTGAATAAACCTTCCTTTATTCATTTACTTCCATTTTTCTATTGTTATAAGAGTATGCATACTAATTTACTCACAGATTTAGTTATAGCATTAAATATTGTTCCCAAAGGTATAACAAATTTAAGATTTTTTGGCATTGTTTGGTGCTATAACAAATTGTGCAAAACCAACACTTTTCAAACTTAGTCCCAATATAAACTTGAGAATAAGACACAGAAAATAAAATTATAAAATATTGTCATTGTCATACTCACACATGCTCCACACATCTTTGCTTCTTTTTGTATTAGATTCTGTCAACATTTGCTTCACTGCACATCCCAGATCTTTTCACAACCTTCTTTGACCTCATCCTCACTGGTGTATAAAAATATGTGTGTGTGTGTGTGTCTGCAGAACCGTTCTCTTCAGGGGGAGGTTAGGGGCATGCGTGCACTGCGGGACGAGCTGGACTGCACCAGAGAGCGGGCTGCGCGGGCTGAGCAGCTCCAGACTGAGCTTCAGAGCTGTAAACACAGATTGCGTAGCTTGGAGCTGACACGCACTCAGCTGAAGGTACACATAAATACACACACACACATATACACACACACACACACATGCTGCAAACTCACAAGTTACTGAACACACTTTTGATCAAGTTATTTGCACCAGAAAGAGAACAAAAAGCTAAGTGACGCCTACACAATGAAATTTGATTCAATTTGTTTCGTCTGTAGGTAGTGTGAGAATCTCTATTCAGTACAAAAACAAACACACTTTATACACTGGTTACACACAGACACACTCTACTTTACAGCAACAGTGTCTTATTGTCACCACAAGAGAAGGTCACATCATTAATATCCTCTCCTTTATTCTCAGAGTTTCTGATTTAAAAAAAAAAAAGACATAGAGCCCACTTAACCGCAAAAGCAATATATTCACTCTCACGGCCCCTGAGCATTTAAACCGTGAGTGAGTATGAACAACTCTGAAGCTCAGAGAATGAGATTATACTGTGTGATGTCATCAGGATTTACTGCCCCGAGCTGCTTCATTGACAAAGAGCAGGAGCATGGCTTCAGTTATTGGAGCTTTTACACCTAAATGAGATTTATTCTGAGGTAGTATAACTGTTGGGAAGCAGAAAATGTGCTCATACCCTTGTAAAACAGCCCACAGTGTCCTCACTATCACCTTCTCAGTCTTTTTTGATATATTCCGCCTTCCTACTGCATTCCTGTGACGGACATAATTAGCTTGCAGGATGAGTGTTTCTCCTGTTTAGGGTTAAGAAGCAAGTTTCACAAATTCACTGTGAACTCTTGCGTGGTTGTTGAAACCAGAGGAGCTGGTGTTGAATGTTGCAAGCAGGGGTGTTCTGTTTGAAGACAGAACACACCAAGAAATCCAAATACATCTTAGGTGTTATTTTCAGAGTATTGGCTGTCAATTCTATTGATAACAATGAGAAGAAAAAGAGCGTAGTTGAGGAGGTGAACACACTGAGCTAGGTTAATAAGTAAGGTTTTTTTGCATTTCTGCTTGGTATAAAGATCCATCCACCCCTTCACTGCTTATCCTGTTCGGAGTTGGGGGGTTGAAGATATTCTAGATAAATTGGTGGCTTTGTTAAAAAGTGTCTAAAATCACATTGCTTGCTTCTTTCTTGCCCATCTGACCCTGTTGAAACAAAGCTGTGATATTTCATGGTCTCAGTGATAGTTTTGAAGCAAATGGTTTGATATAACTGCTGATATGTGGGTGAAGAATATTATTAGGTACAACTTGGAATGAACTGTAGTAAGATGTGCTAAAATACTGTTCAATGTTGGCCTTTGGATTGGTTGCTTGTGGATTATTTTATGTTTTCAGTGACGTCTGGATTATCTATCAAGTTTTGGGGTTGGTCAAACACCATCAAAGATTATTTTTTAATGGTGGGACAGGACCAGTTTCTCCTGTATGAATAAGCCTCAAAAATAAGGTTGTGTAATGTGTTATTGGACTCTATGGGGGAGATGTTGAGATCGAAGGATGACTGTTCTGAGCAGAAGCAGCATATATCCCCCATGGAGTTGTGGTGGTGGTGGTGGCTGATGACCTACCAAGACTGGCTGGATGATTAATTGATGGCTGATGATTCTGTGAAGTCGGGGTGGTGATGGGGAGGTTGAGGCGAGGAAGGAAGGAACTAAAGGTAGAGAAAGAATCATATTTGAAAAGAGAGCAGAAATATGATGAGGCTAACAATGAGGGTGTGCCACCATGCTGTTGGACAAATTAGACCAGCTGATGAAGCAGCAGGTTTACCAATGATGGCCCCAGACAATGACAGCAGGAATGAGATAGTGAGTGGGAAAAATTAGAAATGGGCTACTAGGCTACGACTATGAATACAAATATAATCTTCCTGACTGAAATTACCCTGGAGCTTCACTTAGTCATGACTGAAGCTGAGTGTCATCTTACATTCTGAACACCAGTCCGTTCTCAGAGATCATCAGTGTTCAGAAGAATAGTTACAGAGATAAGGTGGTGAACTTATTTTTCTTGTCTTGGGTGGAGTACGACGTTGAGATGAGAAACATTTCTGTTTCTGTACAGTAAATATGAAGTCGGTAAAGAGGCAGGGGTAATGAGTGTGGAGCTTTTGAGCCGTAACGCTGACTTAACTCAAGTAGATAGACTTAGATCGAATAAAATAGTATAATGGATGACGAAATGAGAGAGGAATAGATTCGAAAATATCTGCAGAAAGGATAAAGGTATCAAACATTTTTAAGAATCAAATACTATAAATGTAATTCTCAATGCTAGAGACACCATTTGGATTGTTCAAGGTTCAAGGTTCAAGGTTAATTTTATTGTCATTCAGTCACATTTAAAAACATGTAGGAACGAAACACATTACTCAGGTCCAGCAGCATACAGAATAGGTAACAAGCTAAAAGTAGACTCTACAAATAAAGAAATAAATACATAACCTCAAGCCTTCAGGAAGTAAATATAAAAACGTAGTTTAAAACCAGCGAGAAAATGCAGTAATGTGTGCAATGCTCTAGCTGTGATTCTTACTTTCAACCAAAAAGTTCTTGCTTGATCTGTTTATATTTCAGCAGACCAAACAATATGTTTGGTCTGAATGCCCCCCTTCTTAAGATCTGACATGACTTCACCTTTTTTTTTAATCTTTGCTATCTGTTTGTGTACGGCGACCCCTGCAGGAGCAGCAGCAGCTGTGCGCGGCACTGCAGGAAACCAAAGCTCTTCTGGAGGAACAGCTGTCTGATGCAAGGGCGCGCTGCTCTTTATTACGGGAGCTCGAGAGGGACAATCTTCTGCTGCGTCAGAGCATCATAGATGTGGAAGCGGTGGGGTGTTTTATTCCTTTACGTTGCTCTGAAGCTATATTTGTTCACCTTGTATGTATGTCTGATATATGGGGGACATGACATTTGTTAGCAGATCTGAGTATGACTTTGTACGCATAGTTTTATGGCTGAAGAGTAGCATAACAGAGGCAAAAATTCCCCTGCTTCCTTAAATATGTGTTCCTGTGTGTGTGTGTGTGTGTGTGTGTGTGTGTGTGTGTGTGTGTGTGTGTGTGTGTGTGTGTGTGTGTGTGTGTGTTTGTGTTCAGGAGCGTGAAACGGAAAGGCAGCGGGTTGATGAGCTGCTAGAGATGAATATGAGCCTTGAGGCGGACCTGAGGCTTGGCAGCAGTGGCAACAGTGTTCCTGCCACAGTCCACCAGCATTTCCTCCAATCAGAAACCGACTCTGACGAGGAGTTGAGCAAGCTAATTGGTCAGGGCACCTGCAATTTTGCACCTTGTCATTTAAGACATTTTAATTAACTGATAAGAGAAATATGTTGTGGTAATACAGACCTGTAGGAGATGAATCAACAATAAACAAGTGAATCCCTTCTTTAATCGATTTCTCTTCTCTTCTGCCTTTTTTCTCTTTCTGTTTTTTTTTTTTTCACAGATCAAAAGCCGCTGAGTGTGGAGGTGGGCGAAGCTTCGACACTGAGGCTGCTGGGAGCAGAGCAGGAGAACGCAGAGCTGAGGAGACGGCTGGAGGAGCTGCAGGCCCAGCAGGAGGTCAGAGTTCAAGGCTTTGATCATTTTGACCCAGAAAAATAATCTTTAAGAGATCAGCTCTCCATAGTTAAGGTTAAAGCAGATAATCAGAATTAAGAACAGTAAGATTAATTACAGCCTATCAGAGGGATCAGTGAGAGGGAGATAAGACTGTGCTTGGTAGCACCTCAGAAGCAGACCTCCCACTATTTAAACTGGTTACCATATTTGTGTTTAAATAAAAACATTTCAGCCCATAATGTTCAGGGCAAGTAATAGTTAATCCGCATTTCACGTTAACCAGGCATCACCAAAGTCAGACATAAAGCATCTCCCCATTAGGGTAACAGCATGTAGATGCAAATGAAATGGGAAAAGATGGGAGCAACAGTTGGAGGAGCTAAACATCCATCTTGTCTCGCTGCAGGCTGAATCTCCAGATGCAAAGGATGAGCTGGCTTGCCTGGAGACTGAGCATCAGAACACGCTCAGAGAGGTGAGCTGAGAGGGAAATAAAAGCTGCTACATGCTTCAGTTCAATTCAGCAGTACCAATAATAACACCTGACCTGCTTCGTTAGATACAATGTGAAGTGACAGCAGGTGCCATCCTTTCGTTTGTTGTATCAAGTCATAAAATGAAGAAAATAATATTTTAAAGTAAGAATATAGAATCAAGACTTCTTTGACTCAAATTTTTTTACATATACTAACTTCATGTGGTAGCATATTACAGTTTGTCGCTTAGATGATAATTCATTCATTACACTCAATATTTCTATCACTTTATGGACATACAATAGCAGATATACTCTAGGTCAGGGCTATTTAATTAAATATTTGGTTTGGGCGGATTTTCAGACTAAGGACATGAGCTGGGCCGGACATTTTTAGCAGACAGTGAGCAAAGTTAACCATTTAAAAGAAAAACAAATAGATAAGATAACAAACACACTGGATGTTTATTAACGTATTGTCACACCCAAAAGGGCATAAACACAATAAAAGAGCAGTACTTAAACTAAACCTATGCTGAAATACTGCTTCTTTAAATTTTACATTACAGTTGCTTTCGGGCCACTCAAGGGTTGCTTTCAGGCGCATGTGGCCCGCAGGCCGCTAATTGAATAGGGCTGATCTACGTCTACGAGCCCATACTCATGATATTACGATAAGAAGAGATCATCACAAATATAAAACAAGCACTGAGTTTGCTTGTGATCACGAATGAGCATTTTTCTTTACTACAATCTTCATTTTAATCTATATTTGTTAATTGAAAAAGTGAACAAGAAAATACTGGTGATAATACATTTTATAACAAATAAATTGTAAATTTAAAGGAAGAATCTTTCATTTAAAATTTTTGTTTTTTAGACTGTTTAATATCAACTTACTCCTTTTTTTTTGCTAAAATGATCTCTTATAACCCTACAATTTACCTCTTATGATTACTTATCTAATAACAGTTGCATCTTTCTAATTGTCACACATAAAACTTTAAAAGTAACCTTACTTGTTAATACTGTATTTATGATTAGAGGAGCATATGGTGTTTGGACAAAGTTAAAATCTGTATAGATATTTTTCTTTTACATTGCTTACATACAGTATGATTTGGGTCATATTTGAAATAGCTGCTGCCTGGTGTTCTTTCTGTACTGCCCTGTCTGAACCGTCAAGAGTTATCTATGTTTGTTCATGTAGAGGAGTGCCTCTGTGTATCATCTTTTACAAACAGCCAACAATCATTTAAATTGATCTCTGTTTTCCCTGCCGGCCTTTAGCCATCTTTCTTTTTTTCTTTATTGTATTTTTTTGATTCTTTGTATTGAACGGGGAAGCAGTTTGAGTAAGACTGAGAGGTGGTTTCAGTCCTCTGACTCATAATGCATTCGAGCTCAGTCATGTTCAATAACTGGAAGGACAAAAAGAAAGGAAAAAGGGAAACAAAAATGGAGAACATTTGAGAAGTATTTATGTTGTACTTAAATTATCCTCCTGTTATACTTTTCAGTGTCAAAACGTGAAGAATGAAAACACCACTTTGAAGCAGCGCCTGGAACAGCTGGTGACCAAGCTGCAACACTTTGAAGACAAGAGCAAGGAGGAAGTAGTTAAGAAACAAGTCATAGAGGTGGAGGAAGGGGAGGAACAGAAGGTGGACAGAGGAGTACATGGTTCTGAATCCTGTAGAGGGGAGGGTGAAGGAAGAGTGAGGATGATGGAGGAGAGGGAGAGAAGGGGAGAAATCTTAGGGACCCATAGAGAAGCTGGAGTTGGGGAAGAGGTTCTTCATGATAAAGGTGGAAAAGGAGTACTATGCGATGAGGAGGTAGAGACCAAAAGAAGAGGAGAGGCAGAGGGAGGGCAGAAAGACAGAGAGAAGCAGGAGAAAGAGAGAAAAATGAAGAAAGAAGAGGTCTCAGTAACAACAAGCTTAGAAATCCAAAAGCATCCTGAAAGTGTAGAGGACAATACAGCTGCACACCAGACTGGGTGTTCCCTGTCTGGTGCTGATTTGGAGATTCTGACAAACCGACTCAAGGAGACTCAGGAAGAGGCTGACAGACATGCTTTGGTGGCCCAAAACCTGCGCTTCAAGCTGGGGGAGCAGAGCAAAAAATCCTGGGAGGCTGAGCAGAGGCTGGTGGTCCTGGAGGCCGAACTGCTGCATCTGAAGAAGGCTGCAGAGAGTCTGGGAGATGCCCGCAGACAGTTAGAGGTATGGATTGATGGATGGATGGATGGATGGATGGATGGATGGATTGCAGGATGGACTAATTGATTGGTTGGTGCTTGGTAAGATGGATAGATACAGTATGTGTATGAGTAGAGGATAAAAGATGTGAGGAGACAGACAGGTGGATGGGTTATGGCTGGATGCATGATTAAACAGATGGATGGATGGATGGATGGATGGATGGATGGATGGATGGATGGATGGATGGATGGATGGATGGATGGATGGATGGATGGATGGATGGATGGAAGGATGGAAGGATGATAGATAGTTAAGTTGGTGGATTGAAAGACTATACTACCTTTTTGTGGTGCAATTTATTAAAATTAATTGCTTAACAATGTATTAGTTGAACACAGGGAGCTTTCTCTGAAGGCTTTGATTAAGTTTATGCCAAGACAAACAAACAATGTCCCATGAAATTTGACAAAATCAGCAAAGAGATACAAGGTACCTCTTTGTTCACATGGGGCACCAAAATCAACTCAAGCATAAAGTTCCTCACAGGAGCTTTAACATTAAGTAGTCTATTTTACTGGACACACAGCTCAATATCCTACCATTGTTTCCTCAGGCTCTTCAGTCAGAAGGTCTGGTTATGGAGGAGGAGTTGTGCCGCCTACGAAGCCAAGCAGAGCTACACAGGATGCAGACCACAGTCATCGCCACCCTGGAGGGAGAGCGGGCTGCACTGGAGAGAGACAGGGACACAATGCGCAGCACCATAGACACCCTGCGCATTGCCCAGCGCAAGGTTAAAGAGTACACGAACACACACACACACACACACACACACACACACACACACACACACACACACACACACACACACACACACACACACACACACACACACACACACACACACACACACACACACACTATGCAGCTGTGCAGCTGTGACACCAAACATTTTCATGAATACAGCAGATGTCATTTTACTTAAGGGAAGATGGACAAGGGAGTTGAAATAACAGGGAGTTTTTATTCGTAGCCCAAATCCCCAGTGACACAAACTCATTTAATTCTAAAAAGTTGATCTAATTATTCTGTAATCTCTTTAAATAAAACTTGGTTACATTAAACACACTACATTAGATAGGGCTCTTCTTGCCAAATAAATGTCTCTTGTCTTGCACTCATATCTGAAATCTAATTATATTACTGCACAGAGAAATTGTCCTGCAGGATTGGGATTTAAAAACATGAAGTGAAACAGATGATACAAGCTGCTCAACATATTTTACAGTCCCAAGACTGAGCCTGCGTTGACCCGCTTTTTACGATTATAGGCAAGAAACATACCCAAATCCACAAGAGCTATCTGAGGTCACAGGGAGGCTGCAGCTACAAGTATATGCTTAGATTAAAATGACCTTTTTTAAACACTTACCTGCAGGATATAGACATATATTTCCAGGGGGGAAAAGTGACAAAATTCAGTCTTAAATGTGCTTTTTGCAGTAAAATTGCAAGACATTACAGAAACTGCATGGTAAGGAAAAAAGCTTTGCTAAGTCAGCATTGAGAAATACCATCAAAAGATTCATGAATACCTCCCATTCAGAGAGCGTTGTACATAATCCTTCTTGTGATATTACAATATGCAACAGCATTACCCGGCCTCCTCCTCTAAAGAAAAGCCCAATTCTATATTGTAGATGTTGTTCGAGTTCAGTTGCTACACAAACATTACACACATAAATCTGTTAAATGCATTCCGTGTAAGTGCAGAAAATACACAGCTAGTTTTTAACATGGAAAGGAATTAAATAAAACATTAAACAGCAGATACATAGATGCGTAGATAGATGCTTTGGATTGGAGTGGTGGTTCCCTTTAATATCTAAAGACTTAAAAACAAACCGCTCTTAGTGTTACAACAAAGAAAAAACAGTGCCATCCTTTTGACTTATGAATAAAACAACTCCAGTTGTACATTAGCACAGCCAGCATCAGAAACAAAATTGCTTCATTCCATAGCTTGATAATTTACTTTGTAAAACTGAATAGTTTTCAGTTATGTTTGAGGTAGGCTTTCTACTCTTACCACCGGCATTAGAAGTAAGGGCAAATTTATGGAGATTATGAAAGTGTGTGTTAAATGAAACATAAAGTGCACTCTAGTCCTTTCAGCTTTAGGGGTAAATAAAACCCAAATAAGAAATTACTGCTCATCCACATCCCTTTCTTTTCCTTTGCGCTGCACTACAATGAAATGTTGTGTTTACTTGGTCATTTCATGCAGAAAATTTGAACTCTTGGAAATGTCACAAATATTAATTTAGATTTTTTTTAGGCACTTCATCTCTACAGTTGAAATATAAATACATTAGTTACATTCTGCCAATGACCCATATTAACATTACTTCAATGCAGGACTTTCTCTTACAAAATAGTAACTGAATGGCATTGTTACATCTTTTATAGAAGATACGGATCTGAGTACTTACACTGTAAGACTGACACTGATCTATACCCAGTCTTCCTAGACATCTGAACCCCACAGGCTACTTTCAACTGATCTCTGACTGAACATTTAGAAAAATATGTAAAGAGAAGAACCAGGTTCAAAGTTCTAACTCTATTTTCACATAAGGCTAATTAGTCAGAGCTGGTTTTAGTAGTCTGAAATTAATATTAATGGATTTCCTTCTAAGATGCTCCGCTCTGGTTGAATGATGTGATCTCTTGTGTCTGGTCTAAAGCTGTGCACCTTTTGAAGGATTTTGTGATATGAATTTTAATCATGACATGTTTTTTAAAGGTTCACTTATAACACGGTATAGTATAGGTAGCTGTGACTGTTAAATATTATTCAACTTTCAGTTCCTTGTGCTAGTTACTGGTCTCACTTTTAGATAAATGTATTTTTGATGGTATTCAAATGCTGTTATTTTTGTTCAGTTGCTTTCTGAAAACACAAATGCACTCTTAAAATACACCTGGAGATGCTTTTTTCTGACCAATGCCTTAATTAGTTTGGTAAAAAACAAAACAAAGATGAATAAAATCCTTGTTTTCTGTTCTACCAGGGTGACCAGTTGGAGCTCACAGTTCAGGCCCTCAGGTCAGAGCTGGAACGTCAAGGGCGGGGTTTGGAGACATCTCGTCGTCGGGAGGAGGAGCTAGACGGGGAGCTCCGCGAGGCCACACTGGAGGCTGAATCTCTGGCCCGGGCACGAGACCAGGCTCTGCTGGAGGCATCTCGGCTTGAGCAGGAGAAAGAGGTGTGCCAGTCAGAACTCGATGGCCAAAAGAAGGAGGGGAGGCAGAGAGAGAGGGAGGCGGGCAGGCTGAGGCAGCAGCTGGAGAGCACGACCCTGGCCCTGGAGCACAGCAACCAGAGAGCTCGAGCTCTGGACGCTGAACACAGGTTTGCGCACTTAACCTCCATCACAAGCTCAGGCACACAATTAACTTTACAAAGCTGTGGAGACAGATACTTGGCTGCACTGTGCATTTATCTATAATGTCAACTTTATCTTCAGTCAACCTGTGTTTGACCTGTGTGTGTGTAGACGTGTGTGTCAGCAGCTGTCGGATTCCAAGGAGCTCTGCACTCGGCTACAGGACCTGGAGAAAGAGCTTGGCACTCGACTGACCAGCGTGGAGGAGAGTAAACAGCACCTGCAGGAGCAGTGTGCAGACGCTCAGGCCAAGATTACTTCATTGTCCCAGGTGTGTGTGACATGGTTCAGAAATGATCACGGCAGTCACTGACAGAAACGTCTATTAAGGGATTTATTAAAGCATTAACTCACCAAAACTTAGCAGCGGTACCATCTGACCCAAGACGGCAAAAATTACCTTTACAAACTGAGCTTTGTCCCTATGATTCAAATTCATGGTCCACACTGGTATGTCTTTATGTCTGTGCAGTATACTTATGTAGTTTGTATTGTAAAATTCAGTATACTGCAGTGTTTGCAGATTGCACACAAAATTGGCAAGATTATTCTTTGTGTTGTTGATAGACAGCATTTCTCCTCAATGCAATGCAGAAGGGAAGTTAAAACATGTGGAAGAGATTAAGGCTACAGGAACAAAATTATTTCTGGTGCTGCTTTCTCCTAGTTAAGTGTTACTGGCTGTCCCACTTTTATAGATGTCAGACTGTAAATTGCTGCATTGTGTGAACATCAGCAGCATGTTGCACCAGCTGTGCGTAAGTTCAAACATAGCCTAGTTTGAACGTAATTTCTCATTTAGGATGGAGTTTACACTCTACTAACGTTTTGGGCGTTGCACCAGCTGAGATAGTTCCAACGTGAGACTAAGTTGTAACTTAATTCTTACACTTGGCTCCTAGTAGGTGTAAAGTGCTCCGTACAGTATATCGGCTGCCATGGCGCGTCGTTTTGAAAAGTGGGATGATGAGGAGATGATGAAGGGATTTATAGTTCAGGCTTTTGGAGATTATTCCCACTTAAAGTGAATTTGCTCAGTCATGCAGACGAACAGGAATTCCTCTAATCAGCAATCATCAGATCAGGAGATGTGCTACGTCTGGGTTGTTGCTACATCAGAGTCTGCAGCTTTTTCATGATTCTACCAAAAACTCTCAGGTTGGATTTTTAGATTTCAGCTTCCT